>NW_028115054.1:0-114885 GCF_964273445.1 Streptopelia decaocto
GAAATCCTGTTGAAAGTTAGAAACGTCTTCTAGAATTTCCCAAATCCTCGTCATCATGTTTCCAATTTCACGTCAAAATTGCTAAAATTCCAGTTGAAATTTTTTCAAAGTCCCTGAAAAATTGTTCAATTTTCGTCCCAATTCTTCACATTCCCATTGAAACTTTTCCAATCCCTCTCAACATTGTTGAAATCCTGTTGAAAGTTTGAAACGTCGTCTAGAATTTTCCAAATCCTCGTCATCATGTTTCCAATTTCACGTCAAAATTGCTAAAATTCCAGTTGACATTTTTTCAAAGTCCCTTCAAAATTTTCCAATTTTCGTCCCAATTCTTCACATTCCCATTGAAACTTTTCCAATCCCTCTCAACATTGTTGAAATCCTGTTGAAGCTTTTAAAATTCTCTCTAGAATTTTCCAAATCCACCTCAACATGTTTACAATTTCACGTCAAAATTGCTAAAATTCCAGTTGAAATTTTTTCAAAGTCCTTCCAAAATTTTCCAATTTCCGTCCCAATTCTTCCCATTCCCATTGAAACTTTTCAAATCCCTCTCAAAATTGTTAAAATCCTGTTGAAGCTTTTAAAATTCTCTCTAGAATTTTCCAAATCCACCTCAACATGTTTACAATTTCACGTCAAAATTGCTAAAATTCCAGTTGAAATTTTTTCCAAGTCCCTGAAAAACTTTCCAATTTTCGTCCCAATTCTTCCCATTCCCATTGAAACTTTTCAAATCCCTCTCAAAACGGTTGAAACCCTGATGAAGCTTTTAAAATTCTCTCTAGAATTTTCCAAATCCACCTCAACATGTTTACAATTTCACGTCAAAATTGCTAAAATTCCAGTTGAAATTTTTTCCAAGTCCCTTCAAAATTTTCCAATTTTCATCCCAATTCTTCACATTCCCATTGAAACTTTTCAAATCCCTCTCAACATTGTTGAAATCCCGTCTAACCTTTTAAAATTCTCTCTAGAATTTTCCAAATCCACTTCAACATCTTTACAACTTCACGTGAAAATTGCTAAAATTCCAGTTGAAATATTTTCCAAGTCCCTTAAAAATTTTCCAATTTTCGTCCCAATTCTTCCCATTCCCATTGAAACTTTTCAAATCCCTCTCAACATTGTTAAAATCCTGTTGAAGCTTTTAAAATTCTCTCTAGAATTTTCCAAATCCACCTCAACATGTTTCCAATTTCACGTCAAAATTGCTAAAATTCCAGTTGAAATTTTTTCAAAGTCCCTTCAAAATTTTTTAATTTTCGTCCCAATTCTTCACATTCCCATTGAAACTTTTCAAATCCCTCTCAAAATTGTTGAAATCCTGTTGAAAGTTAGAAACGTCTTCTAGAATTTCCCAAATCCTCGTCATCATGTTTCCAATTTCACGTCAAAATTGCTAAAATTCCAGTTGAAATTTTTTCAAAGTCCCTGAAAAATTGTTCAATTTTCGTCCCAATTCTTCACATTCCCATTGAAACTTTTCCAATCCCTCTCAACATTGTTGAAATCCTGTTGAAAGTTTGAAACGTCGTCTAGAATTTTCCAAATCCTCGTCATCATGTTTCCAATTTCACGTCAAAATTGCTAAAATTCCAGTTGACATTTTTTCAAAGTCCCTTCAAAATTTTCCAATTTTCGTCCCAATTCTTCACATTCCCATTGAAACTTTTCAAATCCCTCTCAAAATTGTTGAGATCCTGTTGAAGCTTTTAAAATTCTCTCTAGAATTTTCCAAATCCACCTCAACATGTTTACAATTTCACGTCAAAATTGCTAAAATTCCAGTTGAAATTTTTTCAAAGTCCTTCCAAAATTTTCCAATTTCCGTCCCAATTCTTCACATTCCCATTGAAACTTTTCAAATCCCTCTCAAAATTGTTAAAATCCTGTTGAAGCTTTTAAAATTCTCTCTAGAATTTTCCAAATCCACCTCAACAAGTTTCCAATTTCACGTCAAAATTGCTAAAATTCCAGTTGAAATTTTTTCAAAGTCCCTTAAAATTTTGCCAATTTTCGTCCCAATTCTTCCCATTCCCATTGAAACTTTTCAAATCCCTCTCAACATTGTTGAAGTCCTGTTGAAATTTTGAAACTTCTCTCTAGAATTTTCCAAATCCACCTCAACATGTTTACAATTTCACGTCAAAATTGCTAAAATTCCAGTTGAAATTTTTTCAAAGTCCCTGAAAAATTTGCCAATTTTCGTCCCAATTCTTCCCATTCCCATTGAAACTTTTCAAATCCCTCTCAAAATTGTTAAAATCCTGTTGAAGCTTTTAAAATTCTCTCTAGAATTTTCCAAATCCACCTCAACATGTTTACAATTTCACGTCAAAATTGCTAAAATTCCAGTTGAAATTTTTTCCAAGTCCCTGAAAAACTTTCCAATTTTCGTCCCAATTCTTCCCATTCCCATTGAAACTTTTCAAATCCCTCTCAAAACGGTTGAAACCCTGATGAAGCTTTTAAAATTCTCTCTAGAATTTTCCAAATCCACCTCAACATGTTTACAATTTCACGTCAAAATTGCTAAAATTCCAGTTGAAATTTTTTCAAAGTCCCTTCAAAATTTTCCAATTTTCATCCCAATTCTTCACATTCCCATTGAAACTTTTCAAATCCCTCTCAACATTGTTGAAATCCCGTCTAACCTTTTAAAATTCTCTCTAGAATTTTCCAAATCCACTTCAACATCTTTACAACTTCACGTGAAAATTGCTAAAATTCCAGTTGAAATATTTTCCAAGTCCCTTAAAAATTTTCCAATTTTCGTCCCAATTCTTCCCATTCCCATTGAAACTTTTCAAATCCCTCTCAACATTGTTAAAATCCTGTTGAAGCTTTTAAAATTCTCTCTAGAATTTTCCAAATCCACCTCAACATGTTTCCAATTTCACGTCAAAATTGCTAAAATTCCAGTTGAAATTTTTTCCAAGTCCCTTCAAAATTTTCCAATTTTCGTCCCAATTCTTCACATTCCCATTGAAACTTTTCAAATCCCTCTCAAAATTGTTGAAATCCTGTTGAAAGTTAGAAACGTCTTCTAGAATTTCCCAAATCCTCGTGATCATGTTTCCAATTTCACGTCAAAATTGCTAAAATTCCAGTTGAAATTTTTTCAAAGTCCCTGAAAAATTTTCCAATTTTCGTCCCAATTCTTCCCATTCCCATTGAAACTTTTCAAATCCCTCTCAAAACGGTTGAAACCCTGATGAAGCTTTTAAAATTCTCTCTAGAATTTTCCAAATCCACCTCAACAAGTTTCCAATTCACGTCAAAATTGCTAAAATTCCAGTTGAAATTTTTTCAAAGTCCCTGAAAAATTTTCTACTTTTCGTCCCAATTCTTCACATTCTCATTGAAACTTTTCAAATCCCTCTCAAAATGGTTGAAATCCTGTTGAAAGTTAGAAACGTCTTCTAGAATTTTCCAAATCCTCGTCAACATGTTTACAATTTCACGTCAAAATTGCTAAAATTCCAGTTGAAATTTTTTCCAAGTCCCTTCAAAATTTTCCAATTTTCGTCCCAATTCTTCACATTCCCATTGAAACTTTTCAAATCCCTCTCAACATTGTTGAAATCCTCTTGAAAGTTTGAAACTTCTCTCTAGAATTTTCCAAATCCACCTCAACATGTTTACAATTTCACGTCAAAACTGCTAAAATTCCAGGTGAAATTTTTTCCAAGTCCCTTCAAAATTTTCCAATTTTCGTCCCAATCCTTCCCATTCCCATTGAAACTTTTCAAATCCCTCTCAAAATTGTTGAAGTCCTGTTGAAATTTTGAAACTTCTCTCTAGAATTTTCCAATTCCACCTCAACATGTTTACAATTTCACGTCAAAATTGCTAAAATTCCAGTTGAAATTTTTTCAAAGTCCCTTCAAAATTTTCTAATTTTCGTCCCAATTCTTCACATTCTCATTGAAACTTTTCAAATCCCTCTCAAAATTGTTAAAATCCTGTTGAAGCTTTTAAAATTCTCTCTAGAATTTTCCAAATCCACCTCAACATGTTTACAATTTCACGTCAAAATTGCTAAAATTCCAGTTGAAATTTTTTCAAAGTCCCTGAAAAATGCTCCAATTTTAATCCCAGTACTTCGCATTCCCATTGAAACTTTTCAAATCCCTCTCAAAATTGTTAAAATCCTGTTGAAGCTTTTAAAATTCTCTCTAGAATTTTCAAAATCCATGTCCACATGTTTACAATTTCACGTCAAAATTGCTAAAATTCCAGTTGATATTTTTCTAAGTCCTTTCAAAATTGTTCAATTTTCGTCCCAATTCTTCACATTCCCATTGAAACTTTTAAAATCCCTCTCAACATTGTTGAAATCCTGTTGAAGCTTTTAAAATTCTCTCTAGAATTTTCCAAATCCACCTCCACATGTTTCCACTTTCACGTCAAAATTGCTAGAATTACAGTTGAAATTTTTTCAGTCTTTTCAAATCTTTCCAATTTTCATCTCAATTCTTCACATTCCCATTGAAACTTTTCAAATTCCTCTCAACATTGTTAAAATCCTGTTGAAGCTTTTAAAATTTTCTCTAGAATTTACAAAATCCACCTCAACAAGTTTCCAATTTCACGTCAAAATTGCTAAAATTCCAGTTGAAATTTTTTCAAAGTCCCTTTAAAATTTTCCAATTTTCGTCCCAATCCTTCCCATTCCCATTGAAACTTTTCCAATCCCTCTCAACATTGTTGAAATCCTGTTGAAAGTTTGAAACGTCTCTCTAGAAATCTCAAAATCCACCTCAACATGTTTCCAATTTCACGTCAAAATTGCAAAAATTCCAGTTGAAATGTTTTCAAAGTCTCTGGAAAATTTACCAATTTTCGACCTAATTCTTCCCATTCCCATTGAAACTTTTCCAATCCCTCTCAAAATTGTTGAAGTCCTGTTGAAATTTTGAAACTTCTCTCTAGAATTTTCCAAATCCACGTCAACATGTTTCCAATTTCACATCAAAATTGCTAAAATTCGAGTTGAAATTTTTTCAAAGTCCCTTCAAAATTTTCCAATTTTCATCCCAATTCTTCACATTCCCATTGAAACTTTTCAAATCCCTCTCAACATTGTTAAAATCCTGTTGAAGCTTTTAAAATTCTCTCTAGAATTTTCCAAATCCACCTCAACATGTTTACAATTTCACGTCAAAATTGCTAAAATTCCAGTTGAAATTTTTTCAAAGTCCCTTCAAAATTTGCCAATTTTCGTCCCAATTCTTCACATTCCCATTGAAACTTTTCAAATCCCTCTCAAAATGGTTGAAATCCTGTTGAAAGTTTGAAAATTCTCTCTAGAATTTCCAAAATCTACGTCAACATGTTTAAAATTTCACGTCAAAATTGCTAAAATTCCACATGAAATTTTTTCAAAGTCCCTTAAAAATGTTCCAATTTTCATCCCAGTTCTTCGCATTCCCATTGAAACTTTTCAAATCCCTCTCAACATTGTTGAAATCCTGTTGAAGCTTTTAAAATTCTCTCTAGAATTTTCCAAATCCATGTCCACAAGTTTCCAATTTCACGTCAAAATTGCTAAAATTCCAGTTGACATATTTTCAAAGTCCCTTAAAAATTTGCCAATTTTCGTCCCAATTCTTCCCATTCCCATTGAAACTTTTCAAATCCCTCTCAACATTGTTGAAGTCCTGTTGAAATTTTGAAACTTCTCTCTAGAATTTTCCAAATCCACGTCAACATGTTTACAATTTCATGTCAAAATTGCTAAAATTCCAGTTGAAATTTTTTCAAAGTCCTTCCAAAATTGTTCAATTTTCGTCCCAGTTCTTCACATTCCCATTGAAACTTTTCAAATCCCTCTCAAAATTGTTAAAATCCTGTTGAAGCTTTTAAAATTCTCTCTAGAATTTTCCAAATCCACCTCAACAAGTTTACAATTTCACGTCAAAATTGCTAAAATTCCAGTCTAAATTTTTTCAAAGTCCCTTAAAAATTTGCCAATTTTCATCCCAATTCTTCACATTCCCATTGAAACTTTTCAAATCCCTCTCAAAATTGTTGAAATCCTGTTGAAAGTTAGAAACGTCTTCTAGAATTTTCCAAATCCCCGTCAACATGTTTCCAATTTCACGTCAAAATTGCTAAAATTCCACTTGAAATTTTTTCAAAGTCCCTTAAAAATTCGCCAATTTTCGTCCCAATTCTTCACATTCTCATTGAAGCTTTTCAAATCCCTCTCAACATTGTTGAAATCCTGTTGAAAGTTTGAAACTTCTCTCTAGAATTTTCCAAATCCACCTCAACAAGCTTACAATTTCACGTCAAAATTGCTAAAATTCCAGTTGCAATTTTTTCAAAGTCCCTTCAAAATTGTTCAATGTTCGTCCCAATTCTTCCCATTGCCATTGAAACTTTTCAAATCCCTCTCAAAATGGTTGAAATCCTGTTGAAATTTTGAAACTTCTCTCTAGAATTTTCCAAATCCACATCAACATGGTTCCAATTTCATGTCAAAATTGCTAAAATTCCAGTTGAAATTTTTTCAAAGTCCTTCCAAAATTGTTCAATTTTCGTCCCAATTCTTCACATTCCCATTGAAACTTTTCAAATCCCTCTCAACATTGTTAAAATCCTGTTGAAGCTTTTAAAATTCTCTCTAGAATTTTCCAAATCCACCTCAACAAATTTCCAAATTCAAGTCAAAATTGCTAAAATTCCAGTTGAAATTTTTTCCAAGTCCCTTAAAAATTTTCCAATTTTCGTCCCAATTCTTCACATTCCCATTGAAACTTTTCAAATCCCTCTCAAAATTGTTAAAATCCTGTTTAAGCTTTTAAAATTCTCTCTAGAATTTTCCAAATCCACCTCAACAAGTTTACAATTTCACGTCAAAATTGCTAAAATTCCAGTCTAAATTTTTTCAAAGTCCCTTAAAAATTTGCCAATTTTCGTCCCAATTCTTCACATTCCCATTGAAACTTTTCAAATCCCTCTCAAAATGGTTGAAATCCTGTTGAAAGTTTGAAATGTCTTCTAGAATTTTCCAAATCCTCGTCAACATGTTTCCAATTTCACGTCAAAATTGCTAAAATTCCAGTTGAAATTTTTTCAAAGTCCCTTAAAAATTGTTCAATGTTCGTCCCAATTCTTCCTATTCCCATTGAAACTTTTCAAATCCCTCTCAACATTGTTGAAATCCTGTTGAAATTTTGAAACTTATCTCTAGAATTTTCCAAATCCACCTCAACATGTTTACAATTTCACGTCAAAACTGCTAAAATTCCAGGTGAAATTTTTTCCAAGTCCTTCCAAAATTGTTCAATTTTCGTCCCAATTCTTCCCATTCCCATTGAAACTTTTCCAATCCCTCTCAAAATTGTTGAAGTCCTGTTGAAATTTTGAAACTTCTCTCTAGAATTTTCCAAATCCACGTCAACATGTTTACAATTTCACATCAAAATTGCTAAAATTCCAGTTGAAATTTTTTCAAAGTCCTTCCAAAATTGTTCAATTTTCGTCCCAATTCTTCCCATTCCCATTGAAACGTTTCAAATCCCTCTCAAAATTGTTAAAATCCTGTTTAAGCTTTTAAAATTCTCTCTAGAATTTTCCAAATCCACCTCAACAAGTTTACAATTTCACGTCAAAATTGCTAAAATTCCAGTCTAAATTTTTTCAAAGTCCCTTAAAAATTTGCCAATTTTCGTCCCAATTCTTCACATTCCCATTGAAACTTTTCAAATCCCTCTCAAAATGGTTGAAATCCTGTTGAAAGTTTGAATCGTCTTCTAGAATTTTCCAAATCCTCGTCAACATGTTTCCAATTTCACGTCAAAATTGCTAAAATTCCAGTTGAAATTTTTTCAAAGTCCCTTCAAAATTTGCCAATGTTCGTCCCAATTCTTCCCATTCCCATTGAAACTTTTCAAATCCCTCTCAAAATGGTTGAAATCCTGTTGAAAGTTTGAAACTTCTCTCTAGAATTTTCCAAATCCACCTCAACATGTTTCCAATTTCACATCAAAACTGCTAAAATTCCAGTTGAAATTTTTTCAAAGTCCTTCCAAAATTGTTCAATTTTCGTCCCAATTCTTCACATTCCCATTGAAACTTTTCAAATCCCTCTCAAAATTGTTAAAATCCTGTTTAAGCTTTTAAAATTCTCTCTAGAATTTTCCAAATCCACTTCAACATGTTTCCAATTTCACGTCAAAATTGCTAAAATTCCAGTTGAAATTTTTTCCAAGTCCCTTCAAAATTTTCCAATTTTCGTCCCAATTCTTCACATTCCCATTGAAACTTTTCAAATCCCTCTCAACATTGTTAAAATCCTGTTGAAGCTTTTAAAATTCTCTCTAGAATTTTCCAAATCCACCTCAACAAGTTTCCAATTTCACGTCAAAATTGCTAAAATTCCAGCTGAAATTTTTTCAAAGTCCCTTAAAAATTTGCCAATTTTCGTCCCAATTCTTCCCATTCCCATTGAAACTTTTCCAATCCCTCTCAAAATTGTTGAAGTCCTGTTGAAATTTTAAAACTTCTCTCTAGAATTTTCCAAATCCACCTCAACAAGTTTCCAAATTCACGTCAAAATTGCTAAAATTCCAGTTGAAATTTTTTCAAAGTCCCTTCAAAATTTTCCAATTTTCGTCCCAATTCTTCACATTCTCATTGAAACTTTTCAAATCCCTCTCAAAATTCTTAAAATCCTGTTGAAGCTTTTAAAATTCTCTCTAGAATTTTCCAAATCCACCTCAACATGTTTACAATTTCACGTCAAAATTGCTAAAATTCCAGTTGAAATTTTTTCAAAGTCCCTTAAAAATCTGCCAATTTTCGTCCCAATTCTTCCCATTCCCATTGAAACTTTTCCAATCCATCTCAAAATTGTTGAAGTCCTGTTGAAATTTTGAAACCTCTCTCTAGAATTTTCCAAATACACGTCCACATGTTTACAATTTCACGTCAAAATTGCTAAAATTCCAGTTGAAATTTTTTCAAAGTCCTTCCAAAATTGTTCAATTTTTGTCCCAATTCTTCCCATTCCCATTGAAACGTTTCAAATCCCTCTCAAAATTGTTAAAATCCTGTTGAAGCTTTTAAAATTCTCTCTAGAATTTTCCAAATCCACCTCAACAAGTTTACAATTTCACGTCAAAATTGCTAAAATTCCAGTCTAAACTTTTTTCAAAGTCCCTTAAAAATTTGCCAATTTTCGTCCCAATTCTACACATTCCCATTGAAACTTTTCAAATCCCTCTCAAAATTGTTGAAATCCTGTTGAAAGTTAGAAACGTTGTCTAGAATTTTCCAAATCCTCGTCAACATGTTTCCAATTTCATGTCAAAATTGCTAAAATTCCACATGAAATTTTTTCCAAGTCCCTTCAAAATTTTCCAATTTTCGTCCCAATTCTTCCCATTCCCATTGAAACTTTTCAAATCCCTCTCAAAATGCTTGAAATCCTGTTGAAAGTTTGAAACTTCTCCCTAGAATTTTCCAAATCCACCTCAACATGTTTCCAATTTCACGTCAAAATTGCTAAAATTCCAGGTGAAATTTTTTCAAAGTCCCTTCAAAATTTTCCAATTTTCGTCCCAATTCTTCACATTCCCATTGAAACTTTTCCAATCCCTCTCAAAATTGTTAAAATCCTGTTGAAGCTTTTAAAATTCTCTCTAGAATTTTCCAAATCCACGTCAACAAGTTTACAATTTCACGTCAAAATTGCTAAAATTCCAGTTGAAATTTTTTCAAAGTCCCTTCAAAATTGTTCAATGTTCGTCCCAATTCTTCCCATTGCCATTGAAACTTTTCAAATCCCTCTCAAAATGGTTGAAATCCTGTTGAAGCTTTTAAAATTCTCTCTAGAATTTTCAAAATCCATCTCAACAAGTTTAAAATTTCACGTCAAAATTGCTAAAATTCCAGTTGAAATTTTTTCAAAGTCCTTCCAAAATTGTTCAATTTTCGTCCCAATTCTTCACATTCCCATTGAAACTTTTCAAATCCCTCTCAAAATTGCTAAAATCCTGTTGAAGCTTTTAAAATTCTCTCTAGAATTTTCCAAATCCACCTCAACAAATTTCCAAATTCAAGTCAAAATTGCTAAAATTCCAGTTGAAATTTTTTCAAAGTCCCTTCAAAATTTTCCAATTTTCGTCCCAATTCTTCACATTCCCATTGAAACTTTTCAAATCCCTCTCAAAATTGTTAAAATCCTGTTTAAGCTTTTAAAATTCTCTCTAGAATTTTCCAAATCCACCTCAACAAGTTTACAATTTCACGTCAAAATTGCTAAAATTCCAGTCTAAATTTTTTCAAAGTCCCTTAAAAATTTGCCAATTTTCGTCCCAATTCTTCACATTACCATTGAAACTTTTCAAATCCCTCTCAAAATGGTTGAAATCCTGTTGAAAGTTTGAAATGTCTTCTAGAATTTTCCAAATCCTCGTCAACATGTTTCCAATTTCACGTCAAAATTGCTAAAATTCCAGTTGAAATTTTTTCAAAGTCCCTTAAAAATTGTTCAATGTTCGTCCCAATTCTTCCTATTCCCATTGAAACTTTTCAAATCCCTCTCAACATTGTTGAAATCCTGTTGAAATTTTGAAACTTATCTCTAGAATTTTCCAAATCCACCTCAACATGTTTACAATTTCACGTCAAAACTGCTAAAATTCCAGGTGAAATTTTTTCCAAGTCCTTCCAAAATTGTTCAATTTTCGTCCCAATTCTTCCCATTCCCATTGAAACTTTTCCAATCCCTCTCAAAATTGTTGAAGTCCTGTTGAAATTTTGAAACTTCTCTCTAGAATTTTCCAAATCCACGTCAACATGTTTACAATTTCACATCAAAATTGCTAAAATTCCAGTTGAAATTTTTTCAAAGTCCTTCCAAAATTGTTCAATTTTCGTCCCAATTCTTCCCATTCCCATTGAAACGTTTCAAATCCCTCTCAAAATTGTTAAAATCCTGTTTAAGCTTTTAAAATTCTCTCTAGAATTTTCCAAATCCACCTCAACAAGTTTACAATTTCACGTCAAAATTGCTAAAATTCCAGTCTAAATTTTTTCAAAGTCCCTTAAAAATTTGCCAATTTTCGTCCCAATTCTTCACATTCCCATTGAAACTTTTCAAATCCCTCTCAAAATGGTTGAAATCCTGTTGAAAGTTTGAATCGTCTTCTAGAATTTTCCAAATCCTCGTCAACATGTTTCCAATTTCACGTCAAAATTGCTAAAATTCCAGTTGAAATTTTTTCAAAGTCCCTTCAAAATTTGCCAATGTTCGTCCCAATTCTTCCCATTCCCATTGAAACTTTTCAAATCCCTCTCAAAATGGTTGAAATCCTGTTTAAATTTTGAAACTTCTCTCTAGAATTTTCCAAATCCACCTCAACATGTTTCCAATTTCACATCAAAACTGCTAAAATTCCAGTTGAAATTTTTTCAAAGTCCTTCCAAAATTGTTCAATTTTCGTCCCAATTCTTCACATTCCCATTGAAACGTTTCAAATCCCTCTCAAAATTGTTAAAATCCTGTTTAAGCTTTTAAAATTCTCTCTAGAATTTTCCAAATCCACTTCAACATGTTTCCAATTTCACGTCAAAATTGCTAAAATTCCAGTTGAAATTTTTTCCAAGTCCCTTCAAAATTTTCCAATTTTCGTCCCAATTCTTCACATTCCCATTGAAACTTTTCAAATCCCTCTCAACATTGTTAAAATCCTGTTGAAGCTTTTAAAATTCTCTCTAGAATTTTCCAAATCCACCTCAACAAGTTTCCAATTTCACGTCAAAATTGCTAAAATTCCAGCTGAAATTTTTTCAAAGTCCCTTAAAAATTTGCCAATTTTCGTCCCAATTCTTCCCATTCCCATTGAAACTTTTCCAATCCCTCTCAAAATTGTTGAAGTCCTGTTGAAATTTTAAAACTTCTCTCTAGAATTTTCCAAATCCACCTCAACAAGTTTCCAAATTCACGTCAAAATTGCTAAAATTCCAGTTGAAATTTTTTCAAAGTCCCTTCAAAATTTTCCAATTTTCGTCCCAATTCTTCACATTCTCATTGAAACTTTTCAAATCCCTCTCAAAATTGTTAAAATCCTGTTGAAGCTTTTAAAATTCTCTCTAGAATTTTCAAAATCCACCTCAACATGTTTACAATTTCACGTCAAAATTGCTAAAATTCCAGTTGAAATTTTTTCAAAGTCCCTTAAAAATCTGCCAATTTTCGTCCCAATTCTTCCCATTCCCATTGAAACTTTTCCAATCCATCTCAAAATTGTTGAAGTCCTGTTGAAATTTTGAAACTTCTCTCTAGAATTTTCCAAATACACGTCCACATGTTTACAATTTCACGTCAAAATTGCTAAAATTCCAGTTGAAATTTTTTCAAAGTCCTTCCAAAATTGTTCAATTTTTGTCCCAATTCTTCCCATTCCCATTGAAACGTTTCAAATCCCTCTCAAAATTGTTAAAATCCTGTTGAAGCTTTTAAAATTCTCTCTAGAATTTTCCAAATCCACCTCAACAAGTTTACAATTTCACGTCAAAATTGCTAAAATTCCAGTCTAAACTTTTTTCAAAGTCCCTTAAAAATTTGCCAATTTTCGTCCCAATTCTTCACATTCCCATTGAAACTTTTCAAATCCCTCTCAAAATTGTTGAAATCCTGTTGAAAGTTAGAAACGTTGTCTAGAATTTTCCAAATCCTCGTCAACATGTTTCCAATTTCATGTCAAAATTGCTAAAATTCCACATGAAATTTTTTCAAAGTCCCTTAAAAATTTTCCAATTTTCGTCCCAATTCTTCCCATTCCCATTGAAACTTTTCAAATCCCTCTCAAAATGCTTGAAATCCTGTTGAAAGTTTGAAACTTCTCCCTAGAATTTTCCAAATCCACCTCAACATGTTTCCAATTTCACGTCAAAATTGCTAAAATTCCAGGTGAAATTTTTTCAAAGTCCCTTCAAAATTTTCCAATTTTCGCCCCAATTCTTCACATTCCCATTGAAACTTTTCCAATCCCTCTCAAAATTGTTAAAATCCTGTTGAAGCTTTTAAAATTCTCTCTAGAATTTTCCAAATCCACGTCAACAAGTTTACAATTTCACGTCAAAATTGCTAAAATTCCAGTTGAAATTTTTTCAAAGTCCCTTCAAAATTGTTCAATGTTCGTCCCAATTCTTCCCATTGCCATTGAAACTTTTCAAATCCCTCTCAAAATGGTTGAAATCCTGTTGAAGCTTTTAAAATTCTCTCTAGAATTTTCAAAATCCATCTCAACAAGTTTAAAATTTCACGTCAAAATTGCTAAAATTCCAGTTGAAATTTTTTCAAAGTCCTTCCAAAATTGTTCAATTTTCGTCCCAATTCTTCACATTCCCATTGAAACTTTTCAAATCCCTCTCAAAATTGCTAAAATCCTGTTGAAGCTTTTAAAATTCTCTCTAGAATTTTCCAAATCCACCTCAACAAATTTCCAAATTCAAGTCAAAATTGCTAAAATTCCAGTTGAAATTTTTTCAAAGTCCCTTCAAAATTTTCCAATTTTCGTCCCAATTCTTCACATTCCCATTGAAACTTTTCAAATCCCTCTCAAAATTGTTAAAATCCTGTTTAAGCTTTTAAAATTCTCTCTAGAATTTTCCAAATCCACCTCAACAAGTTTACAATTTCACGTCAAAATTGCTAAAATTCCAGTCTAAATTTTTTCAAAGTCCCTTAAAAATTTGCCAATTTTCGTCCCAATTCTTCACATTCCCATTGAAACTTTTCAAATCCCTCTCAAAATGGTTGAAATCCTGTTGAAAGTTTGAAATGTCTTCTAGAATTTTCCAAATCCTCGTCAACATGTTTCCAATTTCACGTCAAAATTGCTAAAATTCCAGTTGAAATTTTTTCAAAGTCCCTTAAAAATTGTTCAATGTTCGTCCCAATTCTTCCTATTCCCATTGAAACTTTTCAAATCCCTCTCAACATTGTTGAAATCCTGTTGAAATTTTGAAACTTATCTCTAGAATTTTCCAAATCCACCTCAACATGTTTACAATTTCACGTCAAAACTGCTAAAATTCCAGGTGAAATTTTTTCCAAGTCCTTCCAAAATTGTTCAATTTTCGTCCCAATTCTTCCCATTCCCATTGAAACGTTTCAAATCCCTCTCAAAATTGTTAAAATCCTGTTTAAGCTTTTAAAATTCTCTCTAGAATTTTCCAAATCCACCTCAACAAGTTTACAATTTCACGTCAAAATTGCTAAAATTCCAGTCTAAATTTTTTCAAAGTCCCTTAAAAATTTGCCAATTTTCGTCCCAATTCTTCACATTCCCATTGAAACTTTTCAAATCCCTCTCAAAATGGTTGAAATCCTGTTGAAAGTTTGAATCGTCTTCTAGAATTTTCCAAATCCTCGTCAACATGTTTCCAATTTCACGTCAAAATTGCTAAAATTCCAGTTGAAATTTTTTCAAAGTCCCTTCAAAATTTGCCAATGTTCGTCCCAATTCTTCCCATTCCCATTGAAACTTTTCAAATCCCTCTCAAAATGGTTGAAATCCTGTTTAAATTTTGAAACTTCTCTCTAGAATTTTCCAAATCCACCTCAACATGTTTCCAATTTCACATCAAAACTGCTAAAATTCCAGTTGAAATTTTTTCAAAGTCCTTCCAAAATTGTTCAATTTTCGTCCCAATTCTTCACATTCCCATTGAAACGTTTCAAATCCCTCTCAAAATTGTTAAAATCCTGTTTAAGCTTTTAAAATTCTCTCTAGAATTTTCCAAATCCACTTCAACATGTTTCCAATTTCACGTCAAAATTGCTAAAATTCCAGTTGAAATTTTTTCCAAGTCCCTTCAAAATTTTCCAATTTTCGTCCCAATTCTTCACATTCCCATTGAAACTTTTCAAATCCCTCTCAACATTGTTAAAATCCTGTTGAAGCTTTTAAAATTCTCTCTAGAATTTTCCAAATCCACCTCAACAAGTTTCCAATTTCACGTCAAAATTGCTAAAATTCCAGCTGAAATTTTTTCAAAGTCCCTTAAAAATTTGCCAATTTTCGTCCCAATTCTTCCCATTCCCATTGAAACTTTTCCAATCCCTCTCAAAATTGTTGAAGTCCTGTTGAAATTTTAAAACTTCTCTCTAGAATTTTCCAAATCCACCTCAACAAGTTTCCAAATTCACGTCAAAATTGCTAAAATTCCAGTTGAAATTTTTTCAAAGTCCCTTCAAAATTTTCCAATTTTCGTCCCAATTCTTCACATTCTCATTGAAACTTTTCAAATCCCTCTCAAAATTGTTAAAATCCTGTTGAAGCTTTTAAAATTCTCTCTAGAATTTTCAAAATCCACCTCAACATGTTTACAATTTCACGTCAAAATTGCTAAAATTCCAGTTGAAATTTTTTCAAAGTCCTTCCAAAATTGTTCAATTTTTGTCCCAATTCTTCCCATTCCCATTGAAACGTTTCAAATCCCTCTCAAAATTGTTAAAATCCTGTTTAAGCTTTTAAAATTCTCTCTAGAATTTTCCAAATCCACCTCAACAAGTTTACAATTTCACGTCAAAATTGCTAAAATTCCAGTCTAAACTTTTTTCAAAGTCCCTTAAAAATTTGCCAATTTTCGTCCCAATTCTTCACATTCCCATTGAAACTTTTCAAATCCCTCTCAAAATTGTTGAAATCCTGTTGAAAGTTTGAAACGTTGTCTAGAATTTTCCAAATCCTCGTCAACATGTTTCCAATTTCATGTCAAAATTGCTAAAATTCCACATGAAATTTTTTCAAAGTCCCTTAAAAATTTTCCAATTTTCGTCCCAATTCTTCCCATTCCCATTGAAACTTTTCAAATCCCTCTCAAAATGCTTGAAATCCTGTTGAAAGTTTGAAACTTCTCCCTAGAATTTTCCAAATCCACCTCAACATGTTTCCAATTTCACGTCAAAATTGCTAAAATTCCAGGTGAAATTTTTTCAAAGTCCCTTCAAAATTTTCCAATTTTCGCCCCAATTCTTCACATTCCCATTGAAACTTTTCCAATCCCTCTCAAAATTGTTAAAATCCTGTTGAAGCTTTTAAAATTCTCTCTAGAATTTTCCAAATCCACGTCAACAAGTTTACAATTTCACGTCAAAATTGCTAAAATTCCAGTTGACATTTTTTCAAAGTCCCTTAAAAATTTGCCAATTTTCGTCCCAATTCTTCACATTCCCTTTGAAGCTTTTCAAATCCCTCTCAAAATTGTTGAAATCCTGTTGAAGCTTTTAAAATTCTCTCTAGAATTTTCAAAATCCATCTCAACAAGTTTAAAATTTCACGTCAAAATTGCTAAAATTCCAGTTGAAATTTTTTCAAAGTCCTTCCAAAATTGTTCAATTTTCGTCCCAATTCTTCACATTCCCATTGAAACTTTTCAAATCCCTCTCAAAATTGCTAAAATCCTGTTGAAGCTTTTAAAATTCTCTCTAGAATTTTCCAAATCCACCTCAACAAGTTTCCAATTACACGTCAAAATTGCTAAAATTCCAGTTGAAATTTTTTCAAAGTCCCTTCAAAATTTTCCAATTTTCGTCCCAATTCTTCACATTCCCATTGAAACTTTTCAAATCCCTCTCAAAATTGTTAAAATCCTGTTGAAGCTTTTAAAATTCTCTCTAGAATTTTCAAAATCCATCTCAACAAGTTTACAATTTCACGTCAAAATTGCTAAAATTCCAGTTGAAATTTTTTCAAAGTCCCTTAATAATCTGCCAATTTTCGTCCCAATTCTTCCCATTCTCATTGAAACTTTTCCAATCCCTCTCAAAATTGTTGAAGTCCTGTTAAAATTTTGAAACTTCTCTCTAGAATTTTCCAAATCCACGTCAACATGTTTACAATTTCACGTCAAAATTGCTAAAATTCCAGTTGAAATTTTTTCAAAGTCCCTTCAACATTTTCCAATTTTCGTCCCAATTCTTCACATTCCCATTGAAAATTTTCAGAACCCTCTCAAAAATGTTTAAATCCTGTTGAAGCTTTTCAAATTCTCTCTAGAACTTTCCAAATCCACTTCAACACGTTTACAATTTCACATCAAATTTGTTAAAATTCCAGTTGAAATTTATTCCAATTCTCTCTAGAATTTTGAAAAAATTGTATAAAAAGTTGTAAAATTGTAAAAATTGTAAAAATTTTGAAGGGAATTTGGAAAATTTCGTGAGAATTTAAAAGGTTTCACCAGGATTTCAACAATTTTGAAGGAAACTTGAAAAATTTCAACATTAATTTTAAGAATCTCAACTGGAGTTTTAGAAATTTTGACGTTAAACTGTAAACATTTTGACGGGGATTTGGAAAATTTAGAGAGAATTTTAAAAGTTTCAACAGGATTTCAAAAATTTTCAAGGAAACTTTAAAAGTTTCAACATTAATTTTAAGAATCTCAACTGGAGTTTCAGAAATTTTGACGTGAAACTGTGAAAATTTTGACGAGGATTTGGAAAATTTCGTGAGAATTTAAAAAGTTTCACCAGGATTTCAAAAATTTTGATGGGAACTTTAAAAATTTCAACATTAATTTAAGAATCTCATCTGGAGATTTAGAAATTTTGATGCGAAATTGTAAAAATTTTGTTGGGGATTTGGAAAATTTCGTGAGAATTTAAAAATTTCAACAGGATTTCAAAAATTTTGATGGGAACTTCAAAAATTTTACATTTTCAAATTTCAAAATTTGACGTTAAACTGTGAAAATTTTGACGGGGATTTGGAAAATTTAGAGAGAATTTTAAAAGTTTCACCAGGATTTCAAAAATTTTGAAGGGAACTTTAAAAATTTCAACATTAATTTTAAGAATATCAACTGGAGTTTTAGGAATTTTGATGTGAAACTGTATAAAATTTTGATGAGGATTTAGAAAATTTAATGAGAATTTTAAAAGTTTCAACAGGATTTCAAAAATTCTGATACGTATTTGAAAAACTTGAACACTAATGTAAGAATCTCAACTGGAGTTTTAGAAATTTTGACGTGAAACTGTAAATATTTTGACGAGGCTTTGGAAAATTTCGTGAGAATTTTAAAAGTTTCACCAGGATTTCAAAAATTTTCAAAAAACCTTTAAAGATTTCAACATTAATTTTAAGAATCTCAAGTTTTAGAAATTTTGACGTGGAATTGTAAGTATTTTGACGGGGATTTGGAAAATCTCGTGAGAATTTAAAAATTTCAACACGATTTCAAAAATTATGAAGGGAACTTTAAAAATTTCAACATTAATTTTAAGAATCTCATCTGGAGATTTAGGAATTTTGATGCGAAATTGTAAAAATTTTGTCGGGGATTTAGAAAATTTAGTGAGAATTTAAAACGTTTCACCAAGATTTCAAAAATTTTGAAGAAAACTTTAAAAATTTCAACATTACTTTTAAGAATCTCAACTGGAATTTTAGAAATTTTAACATGAAACTGTGAAAATTTTGACGAGAATTTGGAAAATTTAGTGAGAATTTAAAAAGGTTCAGAAGGATTTCAAAAATTTTTATGGGAATTCGAAAAATTTGAACATTAATTTATGAATCTCAACTGGAGCTTTAGAAATTTTGACGTGGAATTGTAAAAATTTTGACGGGGATTTGGAAAATTTAGTGAGAATTTAAAAAGTTTCAACAGGATTTCAAAAATTTTGATGGGAACTTGAAAAATTTCAACATTAATTTTAACAATCTCAACTGGAGTTTCAGAAATTTTGACGTGGAATCGTAAAAATTTTGACGGGGATTTGGAAAATTCCGTGAGAATTTAAAAAGTCTCACCAGGATTTCAAAACTTTTCAAGGAAACTTTAAAAAATTCAACATTAATTTTAAGAATCTCAACTTAAGTTTTAGAAATTTTGACGTTAAACTCTAAACATTTTGACGGGGATTTGGAAAATTTAGAGAGAATTTTAAAAGTCTCACCAGGATGAACAAAAATTTTCAGGGGAACTTTAAAAATTTCAACATTAGTTTTAAAAATTTTAACTGGAGATTTACAAATGTTGAAGTGAAACTGTAAAAATTTTGACGGAGATTTAGAAAATTTAGAGAGAATTTTAAAAGTTTCACCAGGATGTTCAAAAATTTTCAAGGAAACTTTAAAAATTTCAACATTAATATTAAGAATTTCAACTACAGTTTTAGAAATTTTGATGTGAAACTTTAAAAATTTGGTCAGGGATTTGGAAAATTTCGTGAGAATTTAAAAAGTTTCACCAAGATTTGAAAAATTTTGAAGAAAACTTTAAAAATTTCAATATTACTTTTAAGAATCTCAACTGGAATTTTAGAAGTTTTGAAATGAAACTGTAAAAATTTTGACGAGGATTTGGAAAATTTAGTGAGAATTTTAAAAATTTCAGCAGTATTTCAAAAAGTTCGATGTGAATTCGAAAAATTTGAACCTTTATTTAAGAATCTCAACTGGAGTTTTAGAAATTTTGACGACGAATTCTACAAATATTGACAGGGATTTGGAAAATTTAGAGAGAATTTAAAAATTTCAACATGATTTCAAAAATTTTAAAGGCAACATTAAAAATTTCAACATTACTTTTAAGAATCTCAACTGGAATCTTAGAAATTTTGACATGAAACTGTGAAAATTTTGACGAAGATTTCGAAAATTCAGTGAGAATATAAAAAGTTTCAGAAGGATTTCAAAAATTTTTATGGGAATTTGAAAAATTTGAACATTAATTTAAGAATCTCAACTGGAGTTTTAGAAATTTTGACGTGGAATTGTAAAAATTTTGACGGGGATTTGGAAAATTTAGCGAAAATTTAAGAGGTTTCACCAGAATTTCAAAACTTTTGAGAGGAACTTTAAAAATTTCAACATTAATTTTAAGAATCTCAACTGGAGTTTTAGAAAATTTGACGTTAAACTGTGAAAATTTTGACGGGGATTTGGAAAATTTAGAGAGAATTTTAAAAGTTTCACCAGGATTTCAAAAATTTTGAAGGGAACTTTAAAAATTTCAACATTAATTTTAAGAATATCAACTGGAGTTTTAGGAATTTTCACGTGAAACTGTAAATATTTTGACGGGGCTTTGGAAAATTTCGTGAGATTTTAAAAATTTCAACAGGATTTCAAAAATTTTGAGGGGAACTTGAAAAATTTCAACATTAATTTTAAGAATCTCATCTGGAGATTTAAAAATTTTGATGCGAAATTTTAAAAATTTTGTCGGGGATTTGGAAAATTTCGTGAGAATTTAAAAGGTTTCACCAGGATTTCAAAAATTTTCAAGGAAACTTTAAAAAATTCAACATTAATTTTAAGAATCTCAACTGGAGTTTCAGAAAATTTGACGTTAAACTCTAAACATTTTGATGGGGATTTGGAAAATTTTGTGATAATTTTAAAAGTTTCACCAGGATTTCAACAATTTTGAGGGGAACTTTAAAAATTTCAACATTAATTTTAAGAATCTCAACTGGAGTTTCAGAAATTTTGACGTCGAACTGTGAAAATTTTGACGAGGATTTGGAAAATTTAGTGAGAATTTAAAGAGTCTCACCAGGATTTCAACAATTTTGAGGGGAACTTCAAAAATTTCAACATTAATTTTAAGAATCTCACCTGGAATTTTAGAAATTTTGACATGAAACTGTATAAAATTTTGATGAGGATTTGGAAAATTTAATGAGAATTTTAAAAGTTTCAACAGGATTTCAAAAATTCTGATAGATATTTGAAAAACTAAACACTAATGTAAGAATCTCAACTGGAGTTTTAGAAATTTTGATGTGAAATTGTAAAAATTTTGACGAGGACTTGGAAAATCTCGTGAGAATTTTAAAAGTTTCACCAAGATTTCAAAAATTTTCAAAAAAACTTTAAAGATTTCAGCATTAATTTTAAGAATCTCAACTGGAGTTTTAGAAATTTTGACGTTAAACTGTAAACATTTTGACGGGGATTTGGGAAATTTCATGAGAATTTAAAAATTTCAACAGGATTTCAAAAATTTTGAAGGGAACTTTAAAAATTTGAACAATAATTTTAAGAATCTCAACTGGAGTTTTAGAAATTTTGACGTGAAACTGTAAATATATTGACGAGGCTTTGGAAAATTTCGTGAGATTTTAAAGAGTCTCACCAGGATTTCAACAATTTTGAGGGGAACTTTAAAAATTTCAACATTAATTTTAAGAATATCAACTGGAGTTTTAGGAATTTTGATGTGAAACTGTATAAAATTTTGATGAGGATTTAGAAAATTTAATGAGAATTTTAAAAGTTTCAACAGGATTTCAAAAATTCTGATACGTATTTGAAAAACTTGAACACTAATGTAAGAATCTCAACTGGAGTTTTAGAAATTTTGACGTGAAACTGTAAATATTTTGACGAGGCTTTGGAAAATTTCGTGAGAATTTTAAAAGTTTCACCAGGATTTCAAAAATTTTCAAAAAACCTTTAAAGATTTCAACATTAATTTTAAGAATCTCAAGTTTTAGAAATTTTGACGTGGAATTGTAAGTATTTTGACGGGGATTTGGAAAATCTCGTGAGAATTTAAAAATTTCAACACGATTTCAAAAATTTTGAAGGGAACTTTAAAAATTTCAACATTAATTTTAAGAATCTCATCTGGAGATTTAGGAATTTTGATGCGAAATTGTAAAAATTTTGTCAGGGATTTGGAAAATTTGGTGAGAATTTAAAAGGTTTCACCAGGATTTCAAAAATTTTCAAGGAAACTTTAAAAATTTAAATATTAATTTTAAGAATCTCAACTGGAGTTTCAGAAAATTTGACGTTAAACTGTAAACATTTTGACGGGGATTTGGAAAATTTAGAGAGAATTTTAAAGGTTTCACCAGGATTTCAAAAATTTTCAAGGAAACTTTAAAAATATAAACATTAATTTTAAGAATCTCAACTGGAGTTTTAGAAATTTTGACATTAAACTGTAAACATTTTGACGGGGATTTGGGAAATTTCGTGAGAATTTAAAAAGTTTCAACAGGATTTCAAAAATTTTGATGGGAACTTTAAAAATTTCAACATTAATTTTAAGAATCTCAACTGGAGTTTTAGAAATTTTGATGTGGAATTGTAAAAATTTTGACAAGGACTTGGAAAATTTCGTGAGAATTTTAAAAGTTTCACCAGGATATCAAAAATTTTCAAAAAAACTTTAAGGATTTCAACATTAATTTTAAGAATCTCAACCCAAGTTTTAGAAATTTTGATGTGAAATTGTAAAAATTTTGACGAGGACTTGGAAAATTTCCTGAGAATTTTAAAAGTTTCACCAGGATTTCAAAAATTTTCAAAAAACCTTTAAAGATTCCAACATTAATTTTAAGAATCTCAACTTAAGTTTTAGAAATTTTGACGTGGAATTGTTTAAAATTTTGAGGAGGATTTGGAAAATATAAAGAGAATTTTAAAAGTTTCACCAGGATTTCAAAAATTTTCAAGGAAACTTTAAAAATTTCAACATCAATTTTAAGAATCTCAACTAGAGTTTTAGAAATTTTGATGTGGAATTGTAAAAATTTTGAACAGGGATTTGGAAAATCTCGTGAGAATTTAAAAATTTCAACAGGATTTCAAAAATTTTGAAGGGAACTTTAAAAATTTCAACATTAATTTTAAGTATCTCAACTGGAGTTTCAGAAATTTTGACATGAAACTGAAAATTTTGACGAGGATTTGGAAAATCTAGTGAGAATTTTAAAAGTTTCAACAGGATATCAAAAATTTTGAAGGCAACTTTAAAAATTTCAACATTAATTTTAACAATTTCAACTGGACTTTTAGAAATTTTGACGTGAAACTGTAAAAATTTTGACGAAGATTTGGAAAATTTCGTGAGATTTTAAAGAGTCTCACCAGGTTTTCAACAATTTTGAGGGGAACTTTAAAAACTTCAACATTAATTTTAAGAATCTCAACTAGAGTTTTAGAAATTTTGACGTGAAACTGTAAAAATTTTGTCGGGGATTTGGAAAATTTAGTGAGAATTTAAAACGTTTCACCAAGATTTCAAAAATTTTGAAGAAAACTTTAAAAATTTCAACATTACTTTTAAGAATCTCAACTGGAATTTTAGAAATTTTAACATGAAACTGTGAAAATTTTGACGAGAATTTGGAAAATTTAGTGAGAATTTAAAAAGGTTCAGAAGGATTTCAAAAATTTTTATGGGAATTCGAAAAATTTGAACATTAATTTATGAATCTCAACTGGAGCTTTAGAAATTTTGACGTGGAATTGTAAAAATTTTGACGGGGATTTGGAAAATTTAGTGAGAATTTAAAAAGTTTCAACAGGATTTCAAAAATTTTGATGGGAACTTGAAAAATTTCAACATTAATTTTAACAATCTCAACTGGAGTTTCAGAAATTTTGACGTGGAATTGTAAAAATTTTGACGGGGATTTGGAAAATTCCATGAGAATTTAAAAAGTCTCACCAGGATTTCAAAACTTTTCAAGGAAACTTTAAAAAATTCAACATTAATTTTAAGAATCTCAACTTAAGTTTTAGAAATTTTGACGTTAAACTCTAAACATTTTGACGGGGATTTGGAAAATTTAGAGAGAATTTTAAAAGTCTCACCAGGATGAACAAAAATTTTCAGGGGAACTTTAAAAATTTCAACATTAGTTTTAAAAATTTTAACTGGAGATTTACAAATGTTGAAGTGAAACTGTAAAAATTTTGACGGAGATTTAGAAAATTTAGAGAGAATTTTAAAAGTTTCACCAGGATGTTCAAAAATTTTCAAGGAAACTTTAAAAATTTCAACATTAATATTAAGAATTTCAACTACAGTTTTAGAAATTTTGATGTGAAACTTTAAAAATTTGGTCAGGGATTTGGAAAATTTCGTGAGAATTTAAAAAGTTTCACCAAGATTTGAAAAATTTTGAAGAAAACTTAAAAAATTTCAATATTACTTTTAAGAATCTCAAGTGGAATTTTAGAAGTTTTGACATGAAACTCTAAAATATTTGACGAGGATTTGGAAAATTTAGTGAGAATTTTAAAAATTTCAGCAGTATTTCAAAAAGTTCGATGTGAATTCGAAAAATTTGAACCTTTATTTAAGAATCTCAACTGGAGTTTTAGAAATTTTGACGACGAATTCTACAAATATTGACAGGGATTTGGAAAATTTCGTGAGAATTTAAAAATTTCAACATGATTTCAAAAATTTTAAAGGCAACTTTAAAAATTTCAACATTACTTTTAAGAATCTCAACTGGAATTTTAGAAATTTTAACATGAAACTGTGAAAATTTTGACGAGGATTTGGAAAATTTAGTGAGAATTTAAAAAGTTTCAGCAGGATTTCAAAAATTTTTATGGGAAGTCGAAAAATTTGAACATTAATTTAAGAATCTCAACTGGAGTTTTAGAAATTTTGACGTGGAATTGTAAAAATTTTGACGGGGATTCGGAAAATTTAGCGAAAATTTAAGAAGTTTCACCAGAATTTCAAAAATTTTGAGAGGAACTTTAAAAATTTCAACATTAATTTTAAGAATCTCAACTGGAGTTTCAGAAATTTTGATGTGAAATTGTAAAAATTTTGACGAGGATTTGGATAATTTCGTGAGAATTTTAAAAGTTTCACCAGGATATCAAAAATTTTCCAAAAACCTTTAAAGATTTCAACATTAATTTTAAGAATCTCAACTGGAGTTTTAGAAATTTTGACGTTAAACTGTAAACATTTTGACGGGGATTTGGAAAATTTACAGAGAATTTTAAAAGTCTCACCAGGGTGTTCAAAAATTTTCAGGGGAACTTTAAAAATTTCAACATTAGTTTTAAAAATTTTATCTGGAGATTTACAAATTTTGAAGTGAAACTGTAAAAATTTTGACGGAAATTTAGAAAATTTAGAGAGAATTTAAAAAGTTTCAACAGGTTTTCAAAATTTTTTATGGGAATTCGAAAAATTTGAACATTAATTTAAGAATCTCAACTGGAGTTTTAGAAATTTTGACGTGGAATTGTAAAAATTTTGACCGGGATTTGGAAAATTTAGCGAAAATTTAAGAAGTTTCACCAGAATTTCAAAAATTTTGAGAGGAACTTTAAAAATTTCAACATTAATTTTAAGAATCTCAACTGGAGTTTTAGAAATTTTGACGTGAATGTAAATATTTTGACGAGGCATTGGAAAATTCCGTGAGATTTTAAAGAGTCTCACCAGGACTTCAACAATTTTGAGGGGAACTTTAAAAATTTCAACATTAATTTTAAGAATCTCATCTGGAGTTTTAGAAATTTTGATGCGAAATTTTAAAAATTTTGTCGGGGATTTGGAAAATTTTGTGAGAATTTAAAAGGTTTCACCAGGATTTCAAAAATTTTCAAGGAAACTTTAAAAATTTCAACATTAATTTTAAGAATCTCAACTGGAGTTTCAGAAATTTTGACGTGAAACTGTGAAAATTTTGATGAGGATTTGGAAAATTTAGTGAGAATTTTAGAAGTTTCAACAGGATTTCAAAAATTCTGATAGGTATCCCAAAAATTTGAACACTAATTTAAGAATCTCAACTGGAGTTTTAGAAATTTTGACAGGAAACTCTAAATTTTTTACGAGGATTTGGAAAATTTAGAGAGAATTTTAAAAGTTTCAACAGGATTTTGAAAATTCTGATAGGTATTCAAAAAATTTGAACACTAATTTAAAAATCTCAACTGAAGTTTTAGAAATTTTGATGTGAAATTGTAAAAATTTTGACGAGGATTTGGAAAATTTTGTGAGAATTTTAAAAGTTTCACCAGGATTTCAAAAATTTTCAAAAAAACTTTAAATATTTCAACATTAATTTTAAGAATCTCAACTGGAGTTTTAGAAATTTTGACGTTAAACTGTAAACATTTTTGACGAGGATTTGGAAAATTAGAGAGAATTTTAAAAGTCTCACTAGGATGTTCAAAAATTTTCAGGGGAACTTTAAAAATTTCAATCTAATTTTAAGAATCTCAATGGGAGTTTTAGAAATTTTGAAATGAAACTGTAAAAATTTTTACGGAAATTTAGAAAATTTAGAGAGAATTTTAAAAGTTTCACCAGGTTTTCAAAAATTTTCAAGGCAACTTTAAAAATTTCACCATTAATTTTAACAATCTCAACTGGAGTTTTAGAAATTTTGATGTGGAATTGTAAATATTTTGACGAGGATTTGGAAAATTTCGTGAGAATTTAAAAAGTCTCACCAGGATTTCAAAAATTTTCAAGGAAACTTTAAAAATTTAAATATTAATTTTAAGAATCTCAACTGGAGTTTCAGAAAATTTGACATTAAACTGTAAACATTTTTACGGGGATTTGGGAAATTTCGTGAGAATTTAAAAAGTTTCAACAGGATTTCAAAAATTTTGATGGGAACTTTAAAAATTTCAACATTAATTTTAAGAATCTCAACTGGAGTTTTAGAAATTTTGACATGAAACTGTAAGTATTTTGACGAGGCTTTGGAAAATTTCGTGAGATTTTAAAGTGTCTCACCAGGATTTCAACAATTTTGAGGGGAACTTTAAAAATTTCAACATTCATTTTAAGAATCTCAACTGGAGTTTTAGAAATTTTGACGGGAAACTGTATAAAATTTTGACGAGGATTTGGAAAATTTAGTGAGAATTTTAAAAGTTTCAACAGCATTTCAAAAATTCTGATAGGTATCCCAACACTAATTTAAGAATCTCAACTGGAGTTTTAGAAATTTTGATGTGAAACTCTAAAAATTTTGACAGGACTTTGGAAATTTTGGTAAGAATTTGAAAAGTTTCACCAGGCTTTCAAAAATTTCCATGGGAACTTCAAAAATTTCAACTTTAACTTAAGAATCTCATCTAAAATTTTAGAAATTTTGAAGTAAAATTGTAAAAATGTTGACGGGAATTTGAAGAATTTAGTGAGAATTTAAAAAGTTTCAGGAGGATTTCAAAAATTTTGAAGGAAACTTTAAAAATTTCAACATTAATTTTAAGAATCTCAACTGGAGTTTTAGAAATTTTGACGTGAAACTGTAAAAATTTTGACGAAGGTTTGGAAAATTTTGTGGGAATTTAAAAATTTTCATCAGGATTTCAAAAATTTTGAAGGGAACTTATAAACTTTGAACATTAATTTAAGAATCTCACCTGGAACTTTGGAAATTTTGACGTGAAATTGTAAAAATTTTGACGGGGACTTGGAAATTTTAGTGAGAATTTTCAAAGTTTCAACAGGATTTCAAAAATTATGACAGGAATTCGAAAAATTTCAACATTAATTTTAAGAATCTCAACTGGAATTTTAGAAATTGTGATGTGAAATTGTAAACATTTTGACGGGGATTTAGAAAATTTAGTGAGAATTTTAAAAGTTTCACCAAAATTTCAAAAATTTTACAGGAAGTCGAAAAAATTTCAACATTAATTTTAAGAATCTCAACTGGAGTTTTAGAAATTGTGACGTGAAACTGTAAAAATTTTGATGGATATTTGGAAAATTTAATGAGAGTTTAAGAAGTTTCACCAAAATTTGAAAAATTATGAAGGAAACTTTAAAAATTTCAACATTAATTTTAAGCATTTCAACTGGAGTTTTAGAAATTTTGACACGAAATTGTAAAAATTTTGACGAGGATTTGGAAAAATTAGTGAGAATTTAAAAAATTTCACAAAAAAAATCAAATATTTTCAAGGCAACTTTAAAAATTTCAACATTAATTTTAAGAATCTCAACTGGAGTTTTAGAAATTTTGACGCGAAATTGTAAAAATTTTGACAGGGATTTGGAAAATTTAGCGAAAATTTAAAAAGTTTCAACAGGGTTTCAAAAATTTTGATGGGAACTTTAAAAATTTCAACATCAATATAAGAATCTCACCTGCAATCTTCGAAATTTTGACATGAAATTGTAAAAATTTTGTTGGGGATTTGGAAAATTTGGTGCAATTTGAAAAGTTTCACCAGGATTTCAAAAATTTTGAAGGAAGCTTTAAAAATTTGGACAATAATTTTAAGAATCTCATTTAAAATTTTAGAAATATTGATGTGAAATTGTAAAAATTTTGATGGGGATTTGGAAAATTTAGAGAGAATTTAAAAGTTTCACCAGGAATTCAAAAATTTTCAAAAAAACTTTAAAAATTTCAGCACTAATTTTAAGAATCTCAACTGGAGTTTTAGAAATTTTGATGTGAACTGTGAAAATTTTGATGGGGATTTGGAAAATTTAGTGAGAATTTTTAAACTTTCAACAGGATTTCAAAAATTTTGAAGGAAAATTTTAAAATTTCAACATTAATTTTAAGAATCTCAACAGGAGTTTTAGAAATTTTGACGTGGAATTGTAAAAATTTTGACGGTGATTTAGAAAATTTAGTGATAATTTAAGACGTTTTAACGGGATTTCAAAAATTTTCAAGGAAACTTTAAAAATTTCAACATTAATTTTAAGATTCTCAACAGGAGTTTCAGAAATTTTGACGTGAAACTGTGAAAATTTTGACAGGACTTTGGAAATTTTGGTGAGAATTTCAAAAGTTTCACCAGGCTTTCAAAAATTTCGATGGGAACTTTAAAAATTTCAACTTTAACTTAAGAATCTCATCTAAAATTTTAGAAATTTTGAAGTAAAATTGTAAAAATGTTGACGGGAATTTGAAGAATTTAGTGAGAATTTAAAAAGTTTCAGGAGGATTTCAAAAATTTTGAAGGAAACTTTAAAAATTTCAGCATTAATTTTAAGGATCTCAACTGGAGTTTTAGAAATTTTGAAGTGAAATTGTAAAAATTTTGACGGGGATTTGGAAAATTTAGTGAGAATTTAAAAAGTTTCACCAGGATTTCAAAAATTTTGACAGGAATTCGAAAAATTTCAACATTAATTTTAAGAATCTCAACTGGAGTTTAAGAAATTGTGACGTGAAACTGTAAAAATTTTGTCGGGGATTTGGAAAATTTAGAGAGACTTTTAAAAGTTTCAAGAGGATTTCAAAAGTTTTGAAGGAAACTTTAAAAATTTCTACATTAATTGTAAGAATCTCATCTAAAATTTTAGAAATTTTGAAGTGAAACTGTAAAAATTTTGACGAGGATTTAGAAAATTTAGTGACAATCTAAAAAGTTCCAACAGGATTTCAAAAATTTTGATGGGAACCTTAAAAATTTCTACATCAATTTTAAGAATTTCAACTGGAATTTTAGATATTTTGATGTGAAATTGTAAAAATTTTGACGAGGATTTAGAAAATTTAGTGACAATCTAAAAAGTTCCAACAGGATTTCAAAAATTTTGATGGGAACCTTAAAAATTTCTACATCAATTTTAAGAATTTCAACTGGAATTTTAGATATTTTGATGTGAAATTGTAAAAATTTTGACGGGGATTTGGAAAATTTAGTGAGAATTTCAAGTTTCAACAAGATTTAAAAATTTTTGATGAGGATTTAAAAATTTCAATGGGAATTTGAACATTTTTGATGGGAATTGAAACATTTTAGTGAGAATTTTTAAAGTTTCAGCAGGATTTTAAAAATTTTTACAGTAATTTGAAAAATTTCAATGCAAATTTGAACAATTTGAACAGGAATTGAAAATTTTTGAAGGGAATTTGAAAAATTTCAACATTAATTTTACAAATTTCAACTGGAGTTTTAAAAATTTTGACGTGAAATTGTAAAAATTTTGACGAGATTTTGAAAAATCTTGATGGGGATTTCAAAAATTTTGCAGGAAACTTTAAAAATTTCTACATTAATTTTAAGAATTTCAACTGGAATTTTAGAAATTTTGACCTGAAATTGTGAAAGTTTTGACGAGGATTTGGAAAATTTTAGTGAGAATTTTAAAAGTTTCAAAAGGATTTCAAAAATTTTGACAGTAATTCAAAAAATTTCAAAGTTAATTTTAAGAATCTCAACTGGAATTTTAGAAGTTTTGACGTGAAATTGTAAAAATTTTGACAGGAATTTGAAGAATTTTCATGGGAATTTGAAAAATTTTGATGGGGATTTTATAAATTTTGAAGGAAACTTTAAACATTTCAACATTAATTTTAAGAATTTCAACTGGAATTTTAGAAATTTTGACGTGAAATTGTAAGAATTTTGACAGGGATTAGGAAAATTTTAGTGAGAATTTTAAAAGTTTCAACAGGAGTTGAAAAATTTTGACAGGAATTTGAAAAATTTCAATGGGAATTTGAACAATTTGGACTTGAATAATTTTGAAGGGAATCTGAAAAATTTCAACTTTAATTTTACAAATTTCAACTGGAATTTTAGAAATTTTTATGTGACATTCTATAAGTTTTGACAGGGATTTGGAAAATTTTCATGAGCATTTTAAAACTTTCAGCAGGATTTCAAAAATTTTGAGAGGAATTAAAAATATTTCAACATTAATTTTAAGAATTTCAACTGGAATTTTAGAAATTTTGACCTGAAATTGTAAAAATTTTGATGGGGATTTGGAAAATTTGAATGAGTATTTTAAAAGTTTCACAAGGATTTCAAAGGTTTTGACAGGAATTCGAAAAGTTTCAAAATAAATTTTAAGAATTTGAAAAATCTTGATGGGGATTTTAAAATTTTTGAAGGAAACTTTAAAAATTTGATCATTAATCCTGGCTTGACTCTGTACCTCTGAGACCATTCTTTCTTTCCAGCCCTCCCTTGAGGGGGACCCGAGATCTGGGTGCAGAGGAAGGTCCGACTCAGACAGCTGTCATTCCCGTCATGCTCTCTCTTCCCCATAAGGAAGTGTGGACCAACAGGAAAAGGAAGCGTGGCCATGACAGCACTTGTTCCAGCAGTACCAGCCTGTTGGCTGTGACAGGGAATGGAGTAGAATACGTGCGGACAGAGGATAAAACCCCTGAGTAGATCCTTCTGCCTTGTGCCCTTACCCGTCCGGTAACGCCTGGGAGCTTTGCCTGCTTCAGTCCTTCCTGCAGAGCCCGCTCAGTGACATCCTTTGTGCTCCAGCGCAGATGATAAAGCTTTTCCTGGAGCTTTCGGAGCTGGACGGTCAGGGACAGGGTTTCGCTCAGCAGTTCTAACTCTCCTGTGGTGCTCCAGAGTCTTTTTGCACCAAGTTGTCCCACATGGTAAACACCTGTCAGACACACATCAGAGCTTAGAACTTGGTCTAAGGCTGGGCTATGCCTTGGGCTGCCCGCTCCCCTTTCTGTGTCTCTCCCAAGTACCATAGTTGTCTCTCCTCTTGCTGCCTTTGACAGTGGCCATCATGGCGTACGGGCTCCGCAATAGAGGGACGTTCCCTGCCCTGGACTGTGCTCCTTGTCCTGCAGAAGATTCTCAGCCCCTGGGGCAGGAGAGCTCAGCCACGGCCTCTCCCTGGGCTCAGCCCTCCTGGGGAAGGCAACTCAGCCCTTCCGCACCCACACCCGTCCCGCTGGAGCAGGGACTGGCACAGCTCTGTGGGGACTTTCTGCTCTTGGCTGAGCTCCTCTGCTCACAGCGGGGGAAGCGGAACAGGGCAGGATGGAGCCCTGAGTACCTCCTAAAGCACCGTCCTCAGGTTGGAGCTCTGCAGAGACTCACCGAAAGAGAACAGACCAAGTAGCAACACCACGGTCGATGCCTTCAGTGCCTTCATCTTCCTGCAGAGCAGATAAAGAAAAGGCTGGTGAAGCTGGCGGTTCCCGTGCAGATCAGCAGCAGACTGGAGAGGAGCAGCAGGGACTGCAGCCCTTGAGCCTGGCGTTCCTGCCGTGTGCATTGGCTTGGTCCTGCACCAGCTCCAGTCACTGCTGGAGGTGTCACCAGCTGCACCAGTGCGGGATTTGTCATGGCAAAGATTGTTTCCTTAGGGACAAAGGGCTCAAGATTGACTCCGGACTAAGAGCAGGAGTTGCAACAGGACTTGTGTCCACACTTCACATCTGTGGGGCTGGAGAGGGGTTCTCTGGAAATAGAAGGACATAACGAACGCCTGTTTCTCCTGCCCAGCATCCGATGGACACTTGTGCTGCTCCTGTTCTCCACCCTCTCAAGAGAAGGTTCAGCCTGTGCCCCTACAGTCCAACAGCTGCCAGGGGGGTGTGTGTCTCCCCTCTCGCAGTGTTTCTTTAGCAGCCGGGTTATCTCTGGCCCTTCTCTTGGCAGAACTGCAGACAAATGCAGACTGGAAAGAGGGAGCGTGGCTGAATGTCAGTGTGTGCTGGCAAGCAACGGGCAACCAAGGAAGTGCCAAAGAAACCCTCTGGTGTCTGGGCCCTGCTGCCCTGAGCCTGATCTGCCAAGACACAGCACACAATGCTCTGCAAGGGGGAAATTCCTCCTGCCTGTTCCAGGAGGCTCTCAACAGGCTCCCAGCGTACACTCGTCAGGAATAAACAATCCCTTTTGTTCTCCTAGAGAACTCCTTGCACCCCTCGGAGGATCTCGAGCCCCTTTCCTGAGGCAGAGCCCTGGTGAGGAGCTGAACAGGTTTCCCACGGAAACCTCCTCTGTCAGGAACACAAGTCAGACCCACGGCCAACAGAGGACACGCTGGTGTCCTTCTGGTCCCCGTGGAGAGGAAAACCAAGCAGGCTCAGGGACAGAACCCACCCTGCAGAGCACAATACAGGACAGAGCTGAGCTCTCACAATTACTGCGGCAGGATGTGTCTGGGCCACCCCTGGGACTCTCTCTGTCCCATCCAAAATGGACCTGTCCCTCATTCTGCAGAGATCAAAGGCTTTCTGGGCCCAGCCCTTGCGTTCACGAAGAGACTGAAAGGCAGCTGCCGCCTTCCAGCAGCTCCAGACCCAGTTCTCAGGCTGCCCTCGTGTTCCTCTCCTGTCCACCCTCCACCCACCCCAGCTGACAAGGTGGAAAACACACCTGGGGAAAGGGGAGGAGGAGTTTTCAAACATACCCGTTCAGACCTTGAACCTTCTCTGGTTGTCCCTTAGTACCTGCTGAGGTGCAAGTAACAAGCATCTCGCTCACTCGGGAGTGAGCCAAAAACTCTGCAATCTCAGTTCCCTCAAGATCGAGAGTGACCGAGGCGCAGGGAGACCCCTGGTCTCATACCCTGCTGTGCCGACCTCAGCGCTGATGCTGCTTTGTGACATCAACAGCAGTGACTGATGTCACAATGGAAGAGGCTGCACCACGTTTGGAGGCAAAGTCCCACCTGACAGGAGCGGGTCTCGCAGTCCTCTCTGCAAGGGAAGGAATCCTTCACCACACAACGACGGGAAAGGTACAGGAACACATTACTCTCAGATAACAGACTCTGTCACCACTCTTCTTCTTGCTGACCAAAGGTCAGACGGTGTTGGAAAACAACAACAAAAAAGAAAGATGTGCTCCTCAGGGAGCACATTATATCAGCCATTCAACAGTAAGTCCAACTCCCGTCTGAACCTCAGAATAAGAAATGCCGTCTTAAATTTTCAAGAGAAGGAAGGGCTTTGAAACGGCAAGACCAGGAAACATTTATGAAAGCACGGCCATTCAAGTCCACAGCCCTGATCACAGACCACCTGCCCGTTACCTAAGGCAGGATGTTCTCAGCTGATTCGCAGCCACTGACATCTGGAAAAGAGCACAAGGTCTCTTGTTCTTTAGCACTGAGCACGGAGGTTGGAAGGGGATCTGGGAAGAAAACCATCTACAGTCAGTCTGGTTTCATTCGAGGCCATCAGGACAAGTTCAGTTCACATTCACCAGGAACCACAGCAGGTCCCACCCGTCCCTGCAGACCCCAACACCGCTCCTGTGCAGGGTCCCAAGGAGCAGTAAGCACAGAACAAGAAACCTCCCTTCCAAAGAAGCCCCCAGCTGGTTCTTTAACCAAGCTGCACAGAGCAGCAGCTGAGAACAACCTCTGCCACAACTGCACCCGGCTCTGCCTTCTGCACAAGGAGACCAGCTCCTAAATGATCCCCAGCCCTACAGACACAGATCTTCCCCAGGGCAGGGATGAGGAAACACCAGAGTGCACGGACACCTGGTCATCCAGTTGAAGCTGCTGGGGAGAAGGACAGAGGACTAGAAAGAGACAAATGAGACAAGAGAGAAGACAGAGGAGCTGAGAGAGAAAGAAACACACAGGGAAAAGGATGGAGAGATGGAGAGATCAAGGCAAAAAGGGACAAGGAGCCGTGATGAGACAGGGAGGAAGAAACAGCAGGGCTGAGGAGCAGGACAGAGGGATGGGGAGTGGGGAGGAGGAGAAGCAGGAAGGGGGTAGAGAAAGACAGGGAGGGGGATGTACAGATGGAGAGACAAAAAGAAAGGCAGGGAACAGAACAAAGGGACTGAGAAACAAAGCAAAGTTCAGATCAAAAAGAAGAGACTGGAAAGGGAAAACATGCAGCAATGAGCTGGAGGAAGAGGAGCAGGAAAGAGGAAAGAGAAGACAAAGAAAAGGCAGAGCCAGCTGGACAGGGGAGATATAGTGAGAAGGGATGGGACTGGGAACAGGCAAGGAAGACAGAAAGACAAACAGGACAGAAAGACATCAGGAAGGAAAAGGGGCAGTAATCTGGACAGAGATGGAGAAAGAAGCAGCAGGGAAAGGGAAGACAGGCAGAAAGACAGAGAGGGAGCAAGAGAGAGAAAGAACAATAAGGGTTGGGGGCAGGATAGAGATTGGGAAAAAATCCTGGGGTGGGCAGTGTTAGAGCGAGATAAGGACTCAGCAAAACCAGTCGATTCAATGTGAATCACGCTAAGCCATTTATTACAGAAACAAGTCTCCTTATATACGTAACTATATTCTAATCACGCGTCCACGGTCCAAGCATGGATTCGCTAAATGAGTATTGTGGGCTGTCCGTGCTCTGGAGTCTCACTGATGATACGTCCGATGATTCACGCCACGCCAGGACCCCGCTGACTGAGGAACGCCCCTCTTTCTCACAGCAGACTCTGCTTCTCCAAGCGGCCTTGAGATTCCTTTGGGCCTGACTAATTCAGCAACAGGTCCTTATCTATCAAGACCCCCGCACACTTCCCCCTTTCTTTTCCTGAATTAGTCAGGCCCCTTGAACCGCACAGTGCATCATTTTTGAAATATACTGCAACATAGAACACGTGATTAACAACATAATTACAATTACATATAATGCAGTTAAACCTTACTTAATAAGATCAAACTACTACCTGCCTATTCTTAAAACCTTAATTCTACTATAACAACCTTATCAACACACTATTTTAATAGATTCAAAATAACCAGACAAGTTAATACAATATTTTCTCTTAACCTCCTAAATATCTATAACTGCGCAGTTTATAGAGTAATATACTTAATATCATCAGCATATACTAATAACTGAATTAATATCTTAAAAGTTATCTTAACCTATTTAAAAGATCAATAGCTTAACCTTGATAACCCTTCTAAAACTTTATCAGTTGCTAAACTTAGTTTACTATGGTAGAGATATCTCATAATTTTACCTTATCTATGCATTAACTATCTAATCATAATATCACCCTTTTGGATCTCCTGCTGATTGTTCAAATTGCCATTCTCCACAGAAGGTACACCACCTGCTTGCTAATAGGCTTCTAGACCACCAGGTCTGCGAGCATCTGTAACACTGAATTAGGATCCATGGTTTACATCTGAATCAGTCCTCACAACTTATCTCCCTCCTGTGCATCCGTTGAATCTTTGTTGAATCCACTTCAATCCTCGGCCTGTAATGACACAAACATAACCTTTTCCCCAGGTTATCAATTGATGTGGCCTTTTCCATTGACTAGTGATTTGACCATAACTAATGTAGGTTCTTTCTGATTTAGCATGGTTTTGGGTCATACTTGCAAAGTATTTCATCACATACAATGCTTTTGACAATTGGTATTGTGGTGTTTCCCCTACTTCCCCCCTTCTTTTTTAAAACAAACAAACAAACAAAAAAAGGTTCAGAACCAGATATGTGTGTTAGATCTTGACTATGTACTCAAAGTCACAAACCAAATTTAGAGGTTCCTCCTTAAAAGCTCTAAGTAATTTAAAGCTGTGCCAAGTTCTGCTAATTGGGTTGAACCTTCAGTAATTTTTACAGAATGATGCCAATTGTTATCTTTATGCCAAACCACTACAGCTTTATGAGACTTCCCAGAATCATCAACAAAAACTTTGCAAGTATGTAAGATCAGACCAAATACAAGTATGGCCTATGACCTGATGTTAAAGACTTGCAGGTTCTGCAGCAATTTACATTTATGCGTGCCAAAAGCTGTGCTGTTAAGAAAACCAGCTAGTGCAATTTATAAAGACATAGATTACAAATAAAAAATCAGAATTAAATTTCACAAATGGTACATATATGACAAAAGGATCATGGCCTATTAAGACTTAAATTCATTCCCTGCATTTTCTTGATCAGAGTGACAATTGGTATATAACAGTCGGTATATCAGTTTGCTAGCAATCTCATCATACTGTCCCACAATAGCCACAGGTTGTTTCTATGTTGTAGCTATAGACAAATCTGCAAGTCCAATCGAATGCAGTCAGCCTGTAAGGTTGTCATAAATTCATTCCTCGAAGTTTCCAACTCCATTTTGGCTGTCATATTTATTGGATATTGTTTTGCCTTACCGGATCGAAGTCCTGTTTCAGATCTATCAGTGTAGAATTTGCTTTATCGAAACATTGGCTGTTAATACTAGTGGAAATACAGCATTTGAGATTTCCTTGGAGATTTCTCACTTGCAGCAAGCAGATCTGCACCATCCAAGCAGCTTCTTGTAGGCCATGCAACTAAACAGAATTCTCAGAAAATGTTATTTGAGCTTAATTTACTTAACAAATCTTAACCTAAGAGAGTTATAGGACTTTCTGGTAACTATAAGAATTTATGTATTAAAACTTAGTTCCAAATTTGGCATTCCATTGGTCTCAAAAAATGGCCTTTCTTTCGTTCTCTCCCATGACCTCAAAAACTAGCATGGTGAATTTACTAAGAAGTCTCTTACAACTAATTACCACAGAATAAGTCTATCAACAAATTTTTGGTTTAATTTTCCAGTTTCATTAGAACTATGGGTCTGCTAAGGATGCCTTTAAACTGCACCCTCAGACTGCTCCATTCAGTATTACATCTCTGCTGTGGGGGGGAGAGAAAACCCCCCTTTCACTGCTTTAAAAGCAGGCAGCCAGGTTTTTCCATTTTTGTTTTTCTTTCTCTTTGTGCTGCAGTTTAGAGATAACCAAGGTCACGCAGCTGGCATAATGGCTGGTACGAAGTGGGAGGCTCTGGGAAACTTCTCAGTTACAATGAGCTGCACACAGGCCTGGGATGTTTTGGTCTTTTGTTTTCCCATTTCATTCCAGCCATAATACACTTTATATGCAATTTCAAGTAGCTCAACAATAGTTACATTCCTTAGCTCCATTTACCTTTTACAATTTAGAGATGTCAAAATACAGTATAAACCAGTATAATAAACATCAATCCATTATTCTATTTTCCTAAATCTAAATCAGTTAATATTCTAGCAACTTTTAAATACAACCTCTTCTAAATTCACATCTATCATAGCATTTTAACAATTTAAATGCTTTTCTAACAATATAAGCAATTACTCTAATGTGTAAGGATGCATCCTAAGGGGGAGCAAGGTGGAATTTTAGCAGTGGAACCAGTTCCCATTTTGTAATTATCTCCCTAAACAAGATTCTTTTGGTACCAAATATGAATATGCAAACTAAAATACTGAGCTCAGATGTGAAAACCAAATACCCAGTTCAAATATGCAGATGGATCACAGTCACACTAATTTAAGACAATATCTCAATTTTTGCATTGCACTTCTGGGCCGCTCACTGCTCAGCCAGGCGGAGGTACCTCTGGGTCTCCCTGACAAAAAGAGTCAGTGGCGCCGGAGCCCATCGGCCCCCCCGCCGGACTGAGCAAGGCCTTCTTTTTTGCTTTGTTTCGTTTCCAGTGTCTCATCTGGTGCGCTACAACTGTTATTCCAAAACCTGGATTTTTTACTTGATGTGCATACGAAAAAGCCAAATTTAGTGCACCGACATGAGAGACAGCCTGTCACAGAGTTGCGCAAGTCTGAATGCTGGAATAAAGGTAGCATGCTGGAGAGAAAAATAACAGCTACTACACGCAAAATTTTACGATCACATTCACGCAGTAAAGAACTAAATTACTCATGATTTTCTGAATTATCACAAAATGCACATTTTGAGTCAACGGAGTCTCATGATTTAACAGACTGTGAACTTATCATACCATATAGCACAGACCTACCAAAATTGCAACGTACTTAAACAGATACCCACAAAGAAAACAGGTTAATAAGGAAAGCATCTTGCAGACTCTAACAAGTTTGCTGTGACCTGTGTGTTATCAGTTAACTCTCTCTCAGCTGTCTGAAATGATTTAATGATCTCTTGTAGGGATTTACTTTGCTCCACTCTTCTCGCCCTAAAAACAACATTAATTGCAACAAGGTGTTATACTTTAAGATTCTATTCCCCGGACACTATTCCCAATCATTTAACTTATGCCGCAACCACCACTAATTACAATGTTTTACAAGATCTTCCTTCCTTATAATTCCGAGTGCTTTCCCAAGTTTTAAAACACCTCCCAATACTGATTTTTTAGGAACACAACTGAAAACAATTATTCCTGACCCCATCTTGCAAGTAAAAACCTTGAGAACAGGGAGGGAGGGAGGGGGAGAGGGGAAGCGGGGGGAACGCACAGGCCTGCTTGAAAACAATTAACTCACATTCCTGACAAGCTGCTTGATTTTCAGAGAGGCAATACACAGGAGCACATAATATGTACTGTAAAACTTGCAAATAACATGTTGATAGCAAACATTAGATTCTCTACTGCTAATCTCAACACTCGTGCTTCCTCAGCTTCTAAGTTTTCAACCTGCTTACTGATGGTGTCTTGAAGATAGTCAATAAATTGCATGTAATTCTCATTGGGACACTGATTAACAGTTGCAAATTATTTGGCTGCTTTGTTGGTTTCAGACACCTCTCTCATAGCTTGATATGCAAGATCTGTTGACTACCTCAGGATTTCAGAAATTTATCGTGTCTGTAGCTGTGGTGTGTCAGTTAGTGTCTCTTCCAGGAGTTGTGGAATACCTGCCCCTTTCAAAGAATCCGCATTGTTCTGTCCTAAACGATCTATAGCTGTTACCTTTCACAGAGTTCTTTTGCCCAGTTCTCATCCGGCGACTCCTTCTGCTCTTTCGTAGGAGTTAGAAGGTTGAAAGACAGTAAAAGCAGATTGGTAAAATTGGTAAAAGGACTGATAGTACACTTGTTTACGACTTTAGCATTCTCATCTGTCACAGGTTCTTTGAGCAAGTTGTCTGACTCCAATCCTCTGGACTTGCTGTTCTCACCAGGGTTAGATGACGGTACAGGAGGCCACCCGCTCGGCATTTTTCCTCCCCCCGCCCCAGACTGCTGTATCATCGGGGGGACGGCACAACGGGGGATGGAGTGGGGAGGGGGTCAAAAAACACGATCCGGGTAAACTTCACAGTCATTTTTAGGTTTGTTATCAGGCTGCAACGCTGGAAAAATTCTGGCAACGGTAGCCCGCTCGGTCTTAAAGTCTTTTAAGGTGGAAATTTTAAGCTTCTATGTAGTCACTAATGATTTAGTTTCTTTATCATCTCCATTGCTGACCTTATTCCATAATTTCTGCCCTTTATCATCCCAAAGTTAACATTTATAAGCCTTCTTGTTTTCTCCCGGGTAGCCATTAATTCTGTACCGAATTAATAGTCTACATATGTTACTTTCTTCTTATTAAAGTCCTCTCATAGAGAGAATAGGCAGGAGGAGTTTAACTATAACTTCTTCCTCGAGGATATATTTTGCTCCATAACTTCATTCTCCCCTCCTCCCGCTCCCAGCCGCTCACCCTTTTACGGTGACTTCTTCAATTAACGCGGAGCGTCCGTACACTCCGCCCGGTTTTCAGTCCAGCTGATCCGCCTCCGGCTGGGCCTGCTCTAGGCTTTTCCCCAACTTCAGTGGTACGCCGTTCAGAGTATCACGTCGGGGTCACCATTTGTTAGAGCGAGATAAGGACTCAGCAAAACCAGTCGATTCAATGTGAATCACGCTAAGCCATTTATTACAGAAACAAGTCTCCTTATATACGTAACTATATTCTAATCACGCGTCCACGGTCCAAGCATGGATTCGCTAAATGAGTATTGTGGGCTGTCCGTGCTCTGGAGTCTCACTGATGATACGTCCGATGATTCACGCCACGCCAGGACCCCGCTGACTGAGGAACGCCCCTCTTTCTCACAGCAGACTCTGCTTCTCCAAGCGGCCTTGAGATTCCTTTGGGCCTGACTAATTCAGCAACAGGTCCTTATCTATCAAGACCCCCGCACAGGGCAGCAAGATGGAGAGGGAGTAAAAAAGAAGAGGGGCAGGAATAGGTGCAGGGAACAGGACAGAGGAATACAGTGAGAAATGATGGGGCACGGAGCAGGACAGAGCAACAGACCAGAATGACGACAAAGAGAAACCAGGGATGGTGAGAACACAGAGGGGTGGAGACGGAGAGGGAGATATGAGAAACCCTGCACAGAGATTCAGAAGGGTGGAGGAATAGGTGAGGAAGCAGCAGAGGGACAGAGGGAGAAGAGATGAAGAGGAAGAAGGGCACAGTAGGAAAGAGGAGGGAGCAGGGAGGGACTGGGACACAAAACAGGGTGAAATGTCCCCAAGGGCCCAGGACTCACCGCAGTTCCTGCTCTCTGCACTGCCAGGCAAGCTGTGGAGTTCAGGCACTTCTGTCTGTGAGAAATGCAGTTGTGATTTGTGCTGAGATGTTTGATGTTTAGAGATACAACCAAATGAGGCTCGGGCTCTGAACCTGCAAAAAGGAAAAGGTGGTTAAGTTCTATGTGAAAACTTCTGAAACTTGTTTATGAGGTTATATTGATAGAGGGAGCTAACATTTTCAGGGTTAACCAACCACATAATAAGGACCTACTAACGAACTAACACTTGAAGCCACATGATGAGTATCTAGTTTAGAGCTGTATGTAACCAGTTGTGTTAAGAAAAACCAGAACCTCATCGAATGCCGAGATCAGAAGTTTTACAGCACCAGCTGTAACTTTGAGGAGACAAGACAGCCAAGATTTACAGCAAAAGGGGGGCCAGTCTGGTTTCGGTCGACTTGGCAGCTTGGGAGACCCATAGAGACCACAAAGACCATAGTGACCCATAGAGACCACAGAGACCATAGTGAGCCGTAGAGACCATAGAGACTACAGAGACCATAGAGTCCCATAGAGATCCACAGAGACCCATAGAGACCACAGAGACCATAGAGTCCCATAGAGATCCACAGAGACCCATAGAGACCACAGAGACCATAGAGTCCCATAGAGATCCACAGAGACCCATAGAGACCACAGAGACCATAGAGTCCCATAGAGATCCACAGAGACCCATAGAGACCACAGAGACCATAGAGTCCCATAGAGATCCACAGAGACCCATAGAGACCACAGAGACCATAGAGTCCCATAGAGATTCACAGAGACCCATAGAGACCACAGAGACCATAGAGTCCCATAGAGATTCACAGAGACCCACAGAGACCACAGAGACCATAGAGACCAGAGACCATGGAATCCCATAGAGATCCACAGAGACCATAGAGATCCATAGAGACCCCTCCTCAAAGCCACCAAGTGACACTGCACAGGCACAACAGGGGAGGGTCAAGGAGGAGACTATGGAAATGGTTCTCTGAGACTCATTTTAATGAGAAGCGGGAAAGGTTATGAATATGTACAGGCGTTCCTGGGGTCATTATGAATATGTAACACCTTACTGTATTTAAGCACACCTCTTATTGTTTAAAAGTGTGTGTGTTGGGAGGAGCGAATCCCCTGCACACCCAGCGCTGTTTTGCTTATGCTCTAATGAACCCATGTTTAAGGAATACAATTAAGGAATTGGATTAAACGTTGTTTATCCTTAGAAAAAGCCTAAGTTATTTAATTCATTGCTTTACAACAAGTGATTGAATCTGCTATAGAAAAGTTCAACCACCTCCTGTATAGCAAAGGATAAAAGAAAGAATGGATTTTTGTTGCATCTAATCCATAACGCAAGTACCAATTAAAAATACATTAGCAGTGGGTTCCTTCAAATATTCACTGTGAAGGCAGTTCCTGGCACGATTATATTATCGTTCTTACTATTTTACAGGAGAAACACAGGGCACAGCTGATTTTGCCCACGTGCAGCACAGTGATCACACGAGTGCGGTGTACCAGGTGAAAGGCCCTAGAGAAGGAAATTCAGGCTCCGCATGCAGAGCCAAAACAGAAACCCTTTTCAAACTGTTTAATTTTTAAAAGCTACAATGGGTATAAAGCAGAAAAAAGAGCAGTGAATGTGTATAATGAAATAATTAGATGTTTTTTCAGTTCCATGATGTGCTCTTTTACTAACAGTGTCTGCTGGAGTGGATATCCTGGACACAAACAGGCGAGTTCCTGGTGTTGTGCCCACGGTGATTCATCCACTGTGGCCGTGGGTGTCAGGCCTTCATACAACAGACACAAAACCTTGGGAGGGAGGTGATCACAGTAAAACGCTTAAAGATAATGAGCTAGCAGACTTGATTTAGTCTTTATTTAAAAATACACATGGCTGCTGTCTTTTTTCCAGTTTAGCTAGGACGGGCTCCAATATCTCTATTAATTCTAATTACAATACATGACAAAAATTAAGGGGAGAAAGCTTTGTTTTTACAATGGTAAATACAGTCTAAATCGTAATTTGGGAAAAGATAAAGGGGTGTAGCAGATGAGGCACAGACTCTCTTTAAGATGCAGAGAGACATTTAATACAAACTCAGGTTTGCATTTGAAACATCACGTACCTCTGTCCTTGATGTACCGATCCTGTATCTATCCCTCTGTCCCTGATGTACCAACCCCGTATCAATCCCTCTGTCCCTGATGTACCAACCCCGTATCAGTCCCTCTGTCCCTGACGGTTCATGTCCCACACAGTCCTTGCTGCTTGTGTTGTTCCACCAGTGCTTGTTCTCACACTGTGACTCTTGCAGTTTCTCACAGGCCTGATGTCACAACCCTGCCACATCTCCCTTCTTTGTTTAACAATTGCAGCCATAGCAGCATGTAACCGCACAGCCATTGCACCATTAAAGCTTTTTTCAATCATTCGTTGTACATGAGATAAGACACATGGTACACAATCAATAAGTACCAGACTCCACATACAAACATTCTAAGCAGCGGGTTAAAGGGCTGTGTTTCGCAATTTTTGTGGCACCCGTAACTGTTACAGAATCACTACTTAATATTCCCTGAATAGTGTTTAACACAGAATAATGAGCTCCCAGTCAACTAAGAATTCTCATTCTCTGTTCTCCAAGTCAAGACCTATATTAATATATTTCTGAGCTGTCGGTTTAAGACAGTGTAAAAACTCAGTGGGAGATTGCTCACAATCCTGTTTAATCTCAGGTTTTGGCATATTTACAGCTTTAGGCACAGCATGTCTAATCCCGTATAAAATGCACTGTCCATACCAATCCAGCCTGTCCCCCAATATAAGGATATCAGGATCCCACCCTGGACTGACAGAGGGACAATTTTGATCTCATGTTCTCTGTGCATTCTACACCAATAGCTGTTCTTCAACAAACCTTTTACTGGTTTTCATTTCTTTCCCTGATTATCCTTTTTCAAAACAAATGGATCCGAAGGGGATAAAGACAATGCATATGCAACATTATGTATTGTGTAATATGCCTTATGTAATAGGCAATATATGATTTAAAATGCGTATCTTATTACATATTACATGTAGCGTGTTACTATACTACACATCTCAAAGTATAACCACCTAGACCTGTGCAGCATATTAATATTATTTATAGTGGCCGCCATTAATTACAGTATTCAATCAGATTCTCCCTGGTTGACTCCCTGTTGAACAGCAAATGATCCTTTTCCAATGTCAGAAAACACAGCCCGGGGGGGATTTCTCCCGAATCCTCCTGTCGATTGTCCACTACCTACTTCACAATCACAATAACAGACAATTGGTGAACCGTAAGTACTGGACTATAAAATCACTCAAGACACAAGTAACAACAACAACAACAAACTACTAAAGACACAAACAATTATACAATTTCTAAGGCACAAACAGCAAAATCACTAAAGGTACCTTTATCAAATTATTGTTCCCTCATTTTCTCTTTTATTTATTGTTCTCTCGTTTTTCTCTTTAATTTTTTATTTCTTTCTTTTTTCAAGTTACCCAGTTTACCAAAATGCGCAGACGCGGACGTGCAGACCCAACGCGCTGGTGTCGCCCACGTCTCGCGCAGGCAGCTGCCAACCCAACCAGACAATGAAAGTGCCTTATCTCACTGATGGGGTTTTACCCGCGTCCCGAGCTGGTCCGAGGATCTGTGGTCCCTTCCGGGAATTCCCCGGTGCCGGCACAAGGTCCCAGAGATCCTGGGATCCACGGGAGGTCAGGCAGATTATCCCATCCTCATCGCCAGAAAATGATACCAAAAAGTCAGCAAACAGACTCTTTAACACTGTTTTGAAAGTGTTAAAAAGCAGGCACTTTTATTACAGCGCGCTGGGGGATTGCTCCTCTAATTGAGCGTACATTCCGCTTTCCTCTGGTTTTACATATCGTGGAACTCCTAAAACAGCAAAACATGTCAACCAGTGTTACAGATGTCTCGTGCTCTTTCACCAGCGTGTGCAGCAGCAACGAGAAATCTGGAATGAGTGTCTACAGAAACACGTACGTATTTACCCAATTCAGAACAATGCGTTACATCAGCCGGCCGTACTTCATTGGCAGTAACCCCTCCTGGATTAACACCCTCTGTGGATGGCACAGGTGCCAACTCTTGGCAATCAGGGCAGGACATAAGAACGCTCCTGGCCTCATCCGTTGTAATTTGAAATTGTCGTTTTAACGCCTTTGCACTCTGGTGAAAGAATTTATGTGATAATTTAGCTTGCTCCAAGGCTTTAGGCACAGTGAGCGGCACAGCTTGTGCATCGGCCCTCCTATTGCCTTCCGCAAGTGGTCCTGGAAGGGCAGTGCGAGAGCGGGTGTGCACTGCATAATAACTATAATGTCTATGATTTATTAGAAACCATAGCATTCTCAATTCAGCCATCAAAAGAGGATTATCCTCTCCCTTAAGAAAAGAAGCTTCCAGGCGGTTAAGTATGCCAGCTGCATAATATGAGTCAGTTCCAACATTCAAAGGTTTGTTACAGAACACCTCAAAGCGATCCCAACAGCTGTCAGCTCAAGAACTTGTTTGACCCTTGGTCTCTTTTTCTACCTTGTGTTTGCAGCACTGGGTATCTGAGTTTAGCCACGTCATTACAACTTTATGTGAGCGACCAGAGGCATCAGTAAATACAGTCTTGTCGCTTACTGGTTGCTGCTGACAGCAGCATTTGCCATACAACAGTAAATTACCAATTTCAGCCCACAGTTTATGCTGAGGGTAATAAACTGATATGTTCCCTGCGTATGTTGCCAATGCAATCTGGAAATTCACATCTTCAGTTAATTACCATTGCGAATTCTCCTTTGTTGTACGAAAAAATATACCTTCAGGTCTATCCCATACATAGCATATAAACATTCTCTGCCTTTAATTATTGGTTTTGCATACATTTCTTTTATTATCCAAACTGTTTTCATTGGTGTGTGAGCTAGAAAAACCCATACGGCCACAATTACCTTTCTCCCTCCTTGAGCTCTCCTGACCTGCGGTTCCACCACCGGTGTCTTCTTTCTTGATCCCTCTTGACTGGCAGGTGCGCTCCAACCCTCTTTGTCCATCACTCTTCCTCACAGGTTCACCTCCTCCCTTGCTTTTCCTTTGCACGCTGCTCCCCTGAAGAGAAACACACGGAGGACTGAGCTACACCAGCCCAAGGGCACTACAGTCAGACAGGGGCTGAGTCCGGGGCTGACACCTCCCCACACCCCACAGCGAGCCCACCTTGCCTTGGCACCCACCCCTCGCACAGCCCCTCCCCTCAGCTCTGCCCTCCCTGCAGCACAGCTTCCGCACGTGCCCTGCTCAGGCTGGACCCCAATGTCACGGGTTAGAGATGTCACAGCTCAGTACAAATGCCCACAGTCCTCACCTGCTCTTTGGTACTTGCTGGACCCCAGTGTCACGGGTTAGAGATGTCACAGCTCAGTACAAATGCCCGCGGTCCTCACCTGCTCTTTGGTACTTGCGGGACCCCAATGTCACGGGTTAGAGATGTCACAGCTCAGAACAAATGCCCACGGTCCTCACCTGCTCTTTGGTACTTGCGGGACCCCAATGTCACAGGTTAGAGATGTCACAGCTCAGTACAAATGCCCGCAGTCCTCACCTGCTCTTTGGTACGTGCGGAGGGTCCTGTCGCTGTGCCCCAGGGCACTGGCCTGCACGACCCTGCCCGGCAGCGGGAGCGTCTGGAGCTGCCGGCTGGTTCTCTGGCTTTAGGGTCCCCCGCAGCAGCCCGCTCTCCTCAGCTCTGCACACCCAGCCAGTTGCGCCGCCCAGGCAAAGTCAGCTTCACCCTCTGCCTACACCTCACCTGCAAACAGCCAACTCTTCAACTGACAGCCATCCAAAACCCACCAACAAACTCTCCAAATCTCAGCCTTTTGCTTTCAACTGCTGCCTCTAGTGCATCTCACAGACAAGCCTCCAAAATCCCCTCATCCTGCAATAATACTCCAGCACTGATCACCTGCAGGAACAACCGCCACAATACCATGCAAACACCAACCAGTTCTGGCACGGAAATATCGCTGTCTCCTCAAGATTCCACCTACACCAACTGCTGACAAACACACGCTGTCCTCACCAAAGCCAAACGCTGCAACAACCAGCGACAACTCAAATCTGCGTGTGCGGCGCAAAATCGCAGGTGTGAGCTAACGCAGAACTGGGCTTGACAGCTGCAGAGTGTGCACCCTGTGGCTTAACGTGGCCGTTACTGCCATTCCGCCTTCTCCCTGGAGAAGCGCATGAGCACAGGCTGCTTCAAGGCACGATGCCAACGGTTTGGATCTCTGGGTCTCTGAGGGCGAGAGTAACAAATGTGATCTGTGTGTGGCGCAGGAACTTCCCGTCCACTTGCTCCTCCATTCAGTCAGGTGCTGCAAGAGGGGACAGAAAAGAAACAGTTAGGACCGGATTAACAACCTCGTCATCCCTGTCCCCAAACCTGCAGGCGTCCTAGGAGGCCTGATCTAAGTTTGGCTCTTCTCCCTCTCTTTGCTGGAATACTTTACTGCAGAAATTTCTGTCATGAACACTCTCTTAACCAATCTGATGTGTTCATAGATCCCAGCCCAGCATCCATTCCTCAAGGTACCTCAGCATTTCCCTTTGAAAACAACCTCAGTGCCATCCCGTCCTGAGCTACCTCAGCATTGCCCACTGCAGCCTCCCCGACGCCACCTCCTCCCTGCGGTCCCTCAGCCTTTCCCGCCAAAGCCTCCCCGATGTCCCCCCCTCCCTGCGGTCCCTCAGCCTTTCCCGCCAAAGCCTCCCCGATGTCCCCCCCTCCCCGAGGTCCCTCAGCCTTTCCCGCCCAAGCTCCCCCCGCGCCGTCCCGCCCTCCGGCTCCTCCGCCGCTCCCCCCGTTCCCGGCCCCTCCCCCCCGCCCCTCGCGCCCCCACGGCGGCCCCGGCCCCGCCCGCGCCGCTCCCGCCCCGGCGCTGCCCCTCCCGCTCGCTTTCCTCCCTCTGCCCGGTGTCCCCACGGGCTCCCCCTCCGCCCCACGGCCCCGCCCGAGCCCCGCGCAGCGCTCAGCCCGGGGCTCCTTCCCTCACAGCCGCCCGCGTGTTTCCCCCTCGGCCCTTTCTCGGCCCGGCCCGGGGCCGCGCTGTTGCGGCTGCCTGCCCCTCGCCTTCCTCCTGCCGAAACCAGCCCGTCCCTCCCCCTCCAGCCTCCCCCCTCGGCCGGGACCGGGGCGGCCCCGCCCAGTCTCCCCGGTGTCCGCCCGCCCCTCGCTCACCGCCGGCCCCGCCCCTCCTCGCGCGCTGCTCCCGCGCCGCACCGGCGGCACGCGCTCCTCGGCCCGCGCGCTTCTGCAGCGTGGCCCCGCCCATCCCGCGCAGGAGCCAATCCCGTCCGCGCCCGCCACCGGGCCCCGCCCCACTCCCGGCCCGGAGCCGCCGGCGGCCGCAGAGCGGCGCTGTCCGCCCGCAGCGCGGCCCCGGCCCCGGCGGGTCAGCGGCAGCGGGGCCGGGAGCGCCCGGGCTGCGCCTGCCCGGGACGGCCCGGACCGAGGGCTCCGCCGCCTGCCCGGGACGGCCCGGGACCGAGGGCTCCGCCGCCTGCCCGGGACGGCCCGGGACCGAGGGCTCCGCCGCCTGCCCGGGACGGCCCGGGACCGCGGGCTCCGCCGCTGCAGCCCGTTTCGTGCCGTTTGCACCCCCGGCTTACACGGCTGCAGCCTCCTGCTGCTTTAGCTCACACATCTTTCTTCCTTCTCACTGCACGGCAGTTCACACTCACAAACGTTCCGTGCTCGTTGGCATAAGAATATCTGCAGAAGAATCTACAAACATTACAAAGATATACCACGGACCACAGCTTTCTGAGCTTTCAGGTCAAAGTTCCTGTAGATATCCATGTTTCCATAAAACAGACAACACCAGTAGAGCTGCTGCCTCTGCCGTCTTTGTTCAGAAAGAAGTGACAACACCAGAAAACACATTGGCAGCCGGTGCTTTGACCAGTGAAGGTGGGATCTACAAAAGTCTGATTAAACCAAACAGCCTGAGGTCTTTATCAAGCTGCAGATCTGCCAGGAATGCTGAAGTGCAAGAGTTTACTCCTGCAATATTCCACAATGGAACAGCCGCTCCATATCAAGTCTCATCTCGAAGTTCCAAACCAGTACATTAAAAAGCTGTCACTAGGTATTAGAAGACCACTGCAAGGTCTTATTGCTTTTTGAGTTCAATAAGAATTTTTCAATAAACCAAAACCCAAACAGTTTCTGCAGTCTGTTGCTCATCCTCCTGTTCATTCATTAGCACTGCAGCAATCAGTTTTTATACGACGTGTCAACAGAGGCGTTTGAAAAACCCCAAACAAAAGTTATTGAAGCCCACGGACCCCCCGCCCTCCCTGCCCCCCCTCACCCCGAGCCCCACGATCAGCGCTTGGTGCGGGAGAGGAGCACAGCTCGACAGACAGAACCAGAAATCCGACTGCGGGGAGAAGGAAACACCAAGGTAGTTACAGCTTCCTTAACATTCAAATCTGATGTCTTCCAAAACAAAGCACATCATCCTCATCATTTAAGAAGCAAAGTTGCTTTGTACGTGTCTGATCCTCACACAGCTGAGTGGTTCTCAAGTCCGCTGAGCTCCACTGTGCAGCCGCCCCCGCAGCTGTATCTGGGATACTGTATCGAGGTTGCTCTATCTGGGATGCTGTATCTAGGATGCTGTATCTAGGATGCTGTATCTAGGATGCTGTATCCGGGATGCTGTATCTAGGATGCTGTATCTAGGATGCTGTATCTAGGATGCTGTATCCGGGATGCTGTATCTAGGATGCTGTATCTAGGATGTTGTATCTGGGATGCTGTATCTAGGATACTGTATCTGGGATACTGTATCTAGGATGCTGTATCTGGGATGCTGTTTATTTCTATCCTCCCCTATCTCTCTGTCTAAACCAGTTCTGGTGTGCATGTCCCTTGTGGATGGTGGATCTCATCAGATCCAGCTTACACACACAGCTGAGGAAAGTGTTTTGCTGTTTATTAAACTGTGCAGTGTTCACACAGGAGAGCAGTGGAGCTGGTGCACAGGAGCTGCAGCATCTCCTGCAGAGCTCGGTGGAGAAGTCTGATGTAGGAAAAGTGATGCAGTCTCTGGTGGCCAATGAGGGAACCGGCAGACTGGGGGTGGGGGTGAGGAGCCAGGTTGTCCATACAGTGTCCAGCCTCAAGGAACTGTTCTCCTGCCTGTCCAGATGTCTTCAGGAGACCCTCGGGATCAATGTCCAGTGTAGAATGCTGCTGTCACTTCTTCCATACACTGAAAAATGACAGAAAACATCCTGGAAAGAAAAAACCTCCTTTATGAAATCTTCTTTGAAATCTTCATCAGCAAGTGTCCCATTGAAACCTCTCCCATTAGTTCTACAAGTCTGGAAGATTTGAAGGAAATTACGGAAAGAAACATCGCTCGTTAGGGCTCTCTGTGTTTTAATGAGCCCCATGGCGTATTTGGTGCTGAGTCCATGAACCTCAGATACCAAGCACAGACTGAAGAATCTGCTCAAGAAGTCAAAGCCAGAAGCAAACTCCAAAGTACCTTGAAGCATTAATGGGCCCCACTGAGGGCTGTTACTGACAAAGCCTCCCCAGGGACTCGTTAGAGCAGATAACTGGAGGCAGCGATTGCATGAGGCAAAGGCAAAGTGCAGCAGCTCTGATGCTGAGAAAGCCCTTGGTTTGTCTGATGAAGGACAATGGCCAAGCCTTGAGCCCCTGCCCCTGGGAAGGGAGATCCTGTCCCTCACTGTGGCTCAGGGCTCTTCCTGGGGCTGTGGGGAGTGCGATGCCCAGTGCAGGACAATGGTGTGACACCTCCTGGCCTGCATGGGCGTGCAAGGAGGCAATGGGGAGCCATGGCCATGACAACCATGTGTCTCCTCTTAGGCCTGGCTGTCAGGGACATCAGCCATAGCCAAGGGGACAAAGACCTTGGCTCTTGCAGGAACATCCAGTGTCACCCTTGGCCATCTCCACCACAGTCCATCCGACACCGTCCCAGGCCTGTGGCTGTTTCCCCACAGGCTGCAGACACCCCATGCACATAGACCAGAGTTCTAACGAAGCTGGGAAATTAAACCATTTTTTTTTAATAGACTTATTCTGTGGTAACTGGTTGTAAGAGATTTCTTAGTAAATTCACCGTGCTAGTTTTTGAGGTCATGGGAGAGGATGAAAGAAAGGCCACTTTTTGAGACCAATAGAATGCCAAATTTGGAACAAAGTTTTACCATAAGAATTCTTGTAGTTGCCAGGAAGCCCTCTACCTCTCTTGGGTCAGGATTTGTTAAATAAATTGTAAGCTCCAATAACATTTTCTGAGAATTCTGTTTAGTTGCATGGCCTACAAGAAGCTGCTTGGATGGTGCAGATCTGCTTGTGCAAGTGAGAAACCTCCAAGGAAATTCCGAATGCTGTATTTCCACCAGTATTAACAGCCAATGTCTCGATAAAGCAAACACTACACTGGTAGAACTGAAACAGGACTTCGATCCGGTAAGGGAAAACAATATCCAATAAATATGACAACAAAAATGGTGTTAGAGACTTTGAGGAATAAATTAATGACAACCTTACAGGGTGACTGCATTCGATTGGACTTGCGGATTTGTCTCTTTATAGCTACAACATAGAAACAACCTGTGGCTATTGTGGGACAGTATGATATACCGATTGTTACTCTGATCAAGAAAGGCAGGGAATGAATTTAAGTCTCAATAGGCCATGATCCTTTTGTCGTATATGTACCATTTGTGAAATTTAATTTTGATTTTTTATTTGCAATCTACATCCTTGTAAATTGCACTAAGCTGATTTTCTTACCAGCACAGCTCTTGGCAGCATGAATGTAAATTGCTGCAGAACCTGCAAGTCTTTAATGTCAGGTCACAGGCCATACGTGTATCTGGTCTGACCCTACACACTTGCACAGTTTTGTTGGTGGTTCTGGGCAGTCTCATAAAGCTGTAGTGGTCTGGCGTGAAGATAACGACTGGCATCATTCTGTACAAATTATCGAAGGTTCAACTCAATGAGCAGAACTTGGCGCAGCTTTACATTATTAGAGCTTTTTAAGGAGGAACCTCTAAATTTGGTTTGTGATTCCGAGTACGTAGTCAAGGTCCAACACACGTATCTGATTCTGAACTGTTTTTTTGTTTTTGTTTTTTCTTCATTTTTAAACAAAAAGGGGAGAGAAGCAGAGAAAACACCACACAACCAATTGTCAAAAGCGTTGTATGTGATGAATCACTTATATCTAAGTGGTGCAGCCCAAATTTGCCCTGTGATGAAACACTTTGCAAGTGTGACCCAAAAGCATGCTAAATCAGAAAGAATCTATGTTAGTTATGGTCAAATCACTAGTTAATGGTCAATGGAAAAGGCCACATCCATTGATAAGCTGGGGGAGAGGCTCTGCTTGTGTCTTTACAGATCAAGGGCCGCAATGGTTGCTGGCACGAAACGTGAAACCTGTGTGATCCTCCTGACAATGATTGCTGCAGCTGCTGCGGTTTGGACGCCTGCACAGACAAGACTAACATGTGGATTCCTTCAGCCAACCCGACTGACCAGGACTCCGCATGCCTGGCTATGGCGTCTCTGGAAAACCCGTTCCACACGTGCTGGGTTGGCATCCCCCTTGATGACTACAGCAGCATCACACGACTGTTTCACAATAGCAGTCGGTGCAAAGGCATTGCAACGAACTGTAATAACACCAACACGGCACTTTGGATTAGTTGCCTCCCGGAAGCAGATACTGAACCACAGGAACTGGAATTGCTGGGATCTGTGCCCATGTACGCTTGTGTCCAGCTGGTTTGTGAACAGTGTCAGAACAATCTACAAGAACATGAATGGATAAACTGCAAAATGTTAATGCTGCCCTTGGTGAGTACAGAAATGAAACTCGATGGTGTAACGCCTCGCAGAAGAATCCAAGGGGTGTCGTTGATAATGTGGGACAGCGACGCCAAAACCTTCTGCATGGTGTATTCTTGATCTGTGGAGACAGAGCCTGGCCAGGAATTCCTTCTAATGCTGTTGGAGGACCTTGTATTTTGGGACCATTAACTCTCTTAACACCCAGTGTTTTAGGAGCTCTGGTACCTGGTGTTGGCACAGCTAAAGCTTTAAATACTTTAGAAAAACTAGGATGCTGGCTAGCTAAGGAAACTAACAGAACTTCTAAGGCTTTAAGCGGACTTTTGTTAGATGTGGATTCTGTAAGACATGCTACACTGCAGAACAGAGCCGCAATAGACTTTTTGTTGTGAGCTCAAGGACATGGGTGTGAAGATTTTGATGGGATTCATTAAATAAATTCTTTAGTGGCTGGGGGCTTTCAGGGCTATTGTTACCAGTAGTGAAAATGGGACTGGTTGTCTGGACGATTGCTGTGGTTGTGTTACTGATGTTGCCGTGCATGATTTCTCTGCTGCAAAGGGCCCTGCAGCGGACAATGAAGGCAATTTTTTTAGCACAAATACAAAAAGGGGGAATTGTGGCACTACGGTGGGTCCATGGATCCCTGACAGAGGCCATGGGAACAGAAATTAGCCTTGAAGATATTAAGGCCTACCCGTGAGAAGGGTGGGAGTAACGGAGCATCCGGAGATGTTCAGGATGTACCCGAGAGAGAAGGGAGTAGAACAGTAACACTGATGACAGCAAAAACAGCCAAAGAGGTGTTACTGCTGTAACTTGTAACCGATAGCGAAGAGACACATGAACTGGTAAAACTGTATAAAAATGCACTTGTTGCAATAAATGGATCTGCTGCTTTCATCCTGGAAGAACTTGGTCCATGTCATTTCTCTGTTTCAGCCGCAACAGCCACCTCTTGATGTTGGGTCATAGATGTCACCATCAGGCTCTGTAGGTTCCACCACCATGATGTTCGGACATGGGTGACATCAACAGGCCCTGTAGGTGCCACCACCACAATGATGGGTCATAGCTGTCACCATTACTACCTGTAGGTGCCACCACAAGATGGTTGGTCATGGGTGTCACCACCAGGCTCTGTAGGTTCTACCACCATGTTGTTGGGTCATGGGTAACATCACCAGGCCCTGTAGGTGAAACCACCATAATGATGGGTCATAGGTGACAGCATCAGAACCTCTAGGTGCCAACACTGCAATGGTGGGTCATGGGTAACATCACCAAGCCCTGTAGGTGCCACCAGCACAGTGACGCGGCAGAGCTGTCACCATCAGCACCTGTAGGTGCCACCACAAGATGGTTGCTCATGGGTGTCACCACTAGGCCCTGTAAGTGCCACCATCATGACAATGTGTTGTAGGTGCCACCGCCATGATGGGTCATGGGTTACATGACCAAGACCCTTGGGTGCCACCACCATGCTTTTGGTCATGGGTGTCATCAACAGAACCTTTAGCTGCCACCACATGATGTTGGGTCATGGGTGTCACCACCAGGCTCTGTAGGTGCCACCAAGGAAAGAGCCACAGTGTCAGACCCAGCCGTTTGCAGGTGGGGCTTTAGTGATCAGAGGGAAGAGCTGTTGTTAGCAGCCTGGCTGGCCGGCACTGGCGCTCGTCCTGCCGGAGGAGACTCTTGCTGGACGCCTCTCTGGGGAGCCTCAGCGACCGAGACAGTTTCCTGGCGCTGGCCGACGTGGAGCAGATCTGTTCTCCAGAGTGTCAGGAGACTCTGTGGCTGCGTGTTGGCTGACAGACTCAGGTCAGCCAGAAGTCTTGGCTCGATGTGTCGGAAACAACCAATAAAGGAATCATCTTTAGCCTCTTTATCTCTTCCTTGGGAGAACAGCCTCTGGGCTTTGTTACGATGCTCGTGCCCTGAGACGAGCGGTTTTCCATCCATTGCAGAGAGAAAGGGACTCTGTACCCAGCTCCCCTCTCCCCGGCCCTGCTGGTGCATCAATTGTGGCCAGCAGGGCAAAGAGCTTTCCGCTGTGCCCGCCTTCGACCCTTCCCCCTGACCGCGTGTTAGTGAATCGTGCGAGGTCCCACGGGCCACCTCTAACCCCTCATAATCTTCATGGAATGGAATGGAATGGAATGGAATGGAATGGAATTAGAATAGAATAGAATAGAATAGAATAGAATAGAATAGAATAGAATAGAATAGAATAGAATAGAATAGAATAGAATAGAATAGAATCATTTAGGCTGGAAAAGACCTTTATGATCATGGAGTCCAACTGTAAACCCACCACTGGCAAGTCCACCACTGAACTGTGTCCCGAAGTGTCACATCTACACATCTTGGAAATGCCGCCAGGGCTGGTGGCTCAATCCCTTCCCTGGCTGGCCTGTTCCAATGCTCAGTAACCCTTTGGGTGAACAAATGTTCCCTAATACCCAACCTCAACCTCCCCTGGTGCCACTTCAGGTCATTCCCTCTCCTCCTCTTGTTCCAGCTACAAAGACCAGGCCCACCCTTCTCAAGGGCGTGCTGTAGGTTCTTAACACCTCCTCAGCTAATTGATGGCTGAAGGGTTTGGTCTTTGTTAGCCCTGGGGATTATCCCCAGCACTCAGCTCAGCCCCGCACACTTGCTCCCTCCCCACTCCCAGTGGGATGAGGGAGAAAACAGGGAGGGCAAAAGCTGCAAGGGGAGACAGGAGAAATGCAGAGAGAGCTTGGATGTTGGAAGCCACACAGCGAGGAGCTCAAGGCTTCGAGAGGACAAAATCAACAGAAAAAGAGGTAAAAATCCCAATGGAAAAGAAAACAACCTGGAGCTGGAAGAGAGTGACTGAGCAAGACTTGAGATCAGCCCCGCGCGTGGAGCAGCGGAACCCCATCCTTCACCTCCCGGCTGAAGCCTGCCTGGCCATCCCACCTCAGCTCCAGCTGCCTTTCCTACCAGGGCTGTTCAACTGAAGGCTCGGGAGCCCCAGCCAAGCTTTGGCAGAGTCCGGCTACCCAACTGCCCGCCATGGCTTTCCTGTCGCCAGGCACGGCTCCTGCCTGGGCTGTCACTGTCCCCGTGGCACACGGTGGTTCCTGCACAGCTCTGGGCGCCCCGCAGTGCCCTGGCTGGGCGAGCCCCCAGATGTTCTCCTGCAGCTTGGCTCCCCTGGCTGCCCAGCCTCCCCATCCTCCCTCTCCTCCTCCTCCTCCTCCTCCTCCCCGCTCCTGTCAGGGATGTGCAGCTGCGGCAGGCTCAGTGCCAGGGACACGGGGCGCAGGGGCACCAAGAGCGGAGCCGCAGCCGAGCCGGTCCAGCAGAGCCTTGGGGAGGGCTGCCCTGGGAGCAGGGCTGAAGCTCCAGCCCTCTTCCCTGCACACCTTTTCCTGCCCCACTGTTAGCGTTCAAGGACACATAACCACGGATGTAGTTATATGCGGTGCTTTATTTCAGCGCTGGGAAACCAGGGGTTCGCACCCAAAGCTGGCTTCAACCACTGATTTGAACTCTACTACATTTATACAGTTTGGTTGCATACATATTCATTAAAGTTACAACGTGTATATTGCATATTCATTAGGTTACACAATTATTTCACAATATCAGTTGCAACACCTTGGAACTACTTTAAGCATGCGCAGTGTCCTCTGGTGGTCGTTTTGGGGGTCTTCAGGATGAAGAAAGTAGTCTTCATCACTAGTGTACTTTTCACCTTTCATCACAGCACATGCGCACTCTTCACAAAATTATATAAATTCTTGGATGATAGTAAATGTACCTTCTCAGCACATCCTATCCTCTCGAGATAAGATAAGTACTAACTTTTAGTTCTCTAAAATATGAAACTCATATACAACCTGCATAGTTTTTAAGATAAGGTAAGAATCTTGGATACAGTTTACAAAGCAAAATGCAGCTAACCATAACACCACCAGCGCTCACCCACTGCCCAGCGCAGCTTCCACAGCCACCAAGGAAACACCCACAGTGTCAGACCAGCGGTTTGCAGGTGGGGCTTTACTGAACTGAAGGGAGAGCTGCCGTTAGCAGCCTGGCTGGCCGGCACTGGCGCTCGTCACGCTGGAGGAGGCTCTTCCTCGATGTCTCGGGAGCCTCAGCACCCTAGACGGTCTCCCGGCACTGGCTGACGTGGAATAGATCTGTTCTCCAGAACTGAGGAGTAGAATACAAAGCTCTGTAGTCTTGTATGCACAGAGCTGCAGAGCAACAAGTCTAGTCAGGACACATGGGGTGGGATCTGCCTCTGTCTGGAGAGAGCAGGTCCCGGTCCCTGGGATGCAGTCCCAGCCTGCTGCTCTCCGTACCCCCAGGGCTGTCAGGAAAACACCCTCTTTGCCCAGCTCTGGCCTGAAGCTGGCCCACACCCACTATTTCAGAGGCGAGCACTCCAAAAGGCGAAGACTCGACTGGGAACGCTCTTTTACCAGTTGCTTTTCACTGCCTGCAGTACCTGGGCCTCCCATTGTTCTCGCTCTTTTTTCCTGGCCTTTGGCGGTGCCACGGCTGCGCTTCTGCTCTGTCTTGCGGCCCATGGACTCCCAGAGCTTGCGTCTTTCCTCCTCCGTGCACACGCGGGGCTGCGCCTGCAGGGCCACGGCAATGCAGCAGCAGGCAGTGTTAGTGTCCCTGGCAGGGGCTGGGGGGATTTTAGCGCCCCCCCTCCCTCCTGCCCCTTCTTTTCAGCCTCTCCATCAGCCCTGCTGTGCTCACGGTCCTGACTGCAGAATCTTTCTGCATGACCCCTGAGCCAAAGGATTGTGGGGCTGAAAGCAACCAGGCTGCTTGCTATGCCAGACCAGCCTGGCAGCACCGTTGCGCCTTTGCCATTACCAACACCACCACATCAAGCCTTGGGACGTACCGGTCCTGCCCTCCTCTCCCCTGGCCTGGCAGGGGGTGCAGCCTGGGGTGCAGCTTCCCGCAGGTGTTGGCTGCTGCCCGCCTCTTTCCCCGACCGTTCCCACCGCAGCACTGCCAGCTCGCTGCAGACACACAGGGGAGGAGGAGGTGTGAGCACAGGAGAGCGCGCTCCAGCCGGGCTCCCAGCTGGGCGCCAGCCGCGGCCGCAGAAGCAGCTCTGCCGAGAGGCCGGCGCCAGGAGAAGCGGCTCTCTCCTGCGGGGCTGCGGGCAGCAGGAGGAAGGGACTGCGGGAGAGGCAGCACTGCCCGTGTCCGGAGAGATTTACCACTGGAGCTTGTCCTGCAGATCCAGCTGCTCATCCCTCTTCCCTCTTCTCTTGCGGGCCACCTGCCCCAGGATGCAGGTCACCACCTCCCGCAGGGCCCGGTCTGTCCGTGGGGAAAGGCTCCTGCAACAGCAAGGACAAAGTCTCCCTGACCCTGCAGCTGGGACCGTCCTGCCTCTTCCCGCACCCACCCCACACCTACGTGGCCCCGTTCTGCCCCACAGCCCCCTGGAGGCAGGAGGGGTTTCAAGCCCCTCTCTGGCCCCTGCCGTCGGGTCTCACGCAGCCCGTTCCCGTGGCTGCAGAAATCCCCGGGCGCCCTGTGCGGCCCCGTGGCTCAGGGCTTGGCTCCCTGTACCCACCACCACTGGCCCACCCCCCACCGCCCCAGGGCTCGGCTGGAGCGGGCTCACTCCTACCGCTTCGGGGGGACGGTGTTGTCCTCAGGGACTGTGGGGGGCTCTTCTCCAGCCTCTTCCCAGTTCTCCATAATCGTCCTGATCTCCAGCAGGTCACAGCTGGACTCGTCTGACTCCACGCTGCTTGGGGAGCTGTCTGAGGAGCACTCGGAGGAGCTGGATTCCTGCACAGGAGGAGACTCTCATACAACAGCCCCGCACCCGGAGGGTGCTGCTTCCCAGCATGCAGACCCCAGAACACTTCTGGCTGGACCACACGGGACGGGGAGAACCGGGAGAAGGAGCTCAGCAGACCCTTGGGGTGACCTCTGAGTGTCACCAGGGTTTCACTGCAACTCCCTGTCCCCGCTCTTGCTCAGGAAGGGCAGCATCACCCGCCCGGCTCTGCTGCAGCAACGCTGCTGTGACGGCTTGGGTGCTAGAGGTACTTTGCGATCCCAGCCGCCCCGCAGGAGAAAGTGCTCTTTGCCTGCAGGAATCCCAAGTACCTGGATCCTCTGCATCTCCTTTGGTTGTTCTCCCTTTCCTTTCACACTGGGTGTCTCCTTTTCTGCCTTGGCCTTTGCTTTCATTGCTCCGGCTGAGTGCTGTTTCCTTTTATCCCCTGCCGCCACCTCTTTTTTCTTCTTTTCCTCTTCTTCCAGGAATTTCCGGATATATTGTGGAAGCTGCTCCTCTTTCTTCTTCTTCTCCCGTTTCTTCTGGAGGTCAAACAAAATGCAATAGCAGGCAGCATTAGTCTGTCCTGCCACGGTTGAGCTGTTTTCCTCCCTTCCCTCCCTGCTCTTCTGCCTTGCTGCCCACGCTGGTTTGCTCCCAGGTTCCTGCAGGCTCCACTGAAGAGCCAGGGAGATCAGCCACCACCAGGCTACAAACCAGCCGGCAGCTGGTGAGCCCAGACCAGCCCTGCAGTCACCCGGCTGACAGAAACTGCCCCAAGTGAGGGCTCTGGGTGTGTTTCCAGGCTACCGGGAGTGACAGGTACATTCTCAAATGACAGTGACCCGCTTCTCTTCAAGTAAACACCAAAGCAACTGGTCAGTGGTCCCATGAACACCCAGTGAAGAATCTTGTGAGCACTGGCGTGCATGGAGCAACGCTGCTCTACAGTACGACACGCTCCTGCAGTGTCCCTTGTCGGGTACCTTTTCTCTCCTCTCAATGGCTCTGGCAATGAAGTCCACTGTTCCGGGTCTGACCAGAGGTGGCAGCTTTCCTTTCTCCTCCTTTTCCTTCAAGCAGCTCCTCTGGACAGCTGGCAGCTGCCTGCAAAGACACCACAGGGTGTGTTGCAGGAGTGCAGGAGGAGCTGGTTCTGCACCTTGTGCTTCCAAGTGGCACAGCTGCTGCTGCAGCAGAACGCGCTCTACTCGCCTCCTTGTGATCAAGTGCCCAGACACGGAGAAGACCCCAAGCTGTCAGATGTGCCCAGCGGCCCCCCTACAACTCAGGATGCCCGGGTCTCAGCCCTCTCTTGCTGGAGCACCCAGAGGAACGGGGTCCTGTGCCCAGAGATAGCGCTACGCCCTCCAGGTCAGCGCACTGAAGTCTGCTCCTGGGTCCGAAACACAGAGCGCCCACAGGCTGTATGGGCAGGTTGGGTGCTCGGGACGCAGTGTCAGAGGGAGGAGGACACGGCCCCACGAGAAAAGCCATCCTGCCACCCAGCTCTCCTTAAGACAGGCGTCAGCGTAGAAGAGGCTCCTGGTTACTCAGGGCAATCCTCTGCAGTAACCAACCGCAGAACACTGTTCTCAGCAAACAGAAAGGTCGGGCTCATTTCAATCTGAAGGGAAAGCCAAAATGGCCTCCTGCTCCCGGAATGAGCATTTGCACTTGGCTACTCAACAGATCTGCACATCGGGAGCAGAGAAAGAAATAGTGCTGCCTGCGGGGTCTGCCAAGAAGCTACGAGACACTTGCCATGCCCGAGAAACCATTAGTTAGTGGGACACGGGGTGAGTGCACTTGGAGTGTGTCCGGGAGAAACATCTCGCTCCCACAGAGACCAGAGCAGGGGGTCACGCTCACCCATTTATGCAAGTGTCTCACCTGGCGCGAGGCTCACTCCCCTCAGCTTTCTGGCCCTGCTGCGGCTTCACAGGCAGTGCAGGTAACCGACAACATCCTCTAGAAAGGGGAAATGAGACGATTCTTCAGAACAGCATCTCGGTGTTGTTCTGGGAACCGGGTGCTTATTGTGTGCCAGTTCCAAGGAGAGTGACGTGCGGGTCTGCTCAGGGCTGTGCTAACACTGGGGAAGGTGGTCCTGTTCATCCCTTGGGAGGAAAGCCATGTTTCCTGGCAGGTCTTGGGCATGTTCTGGCACTGTTTTTTTGTCCAGCTCCTCGTGCCTACAGTGCACCGTTATTCCCGGGGGAAAACTGTCTGGGTGGCTTTCTCTCCTCCTTGTGCTGAAACGGGGGGTTCCCTGGCAGAGTTGGTGGTCTCCAGGAGTCATTCTGGGGAAGGGAATCATTTTGCTCAAGGGAACCCAGCTCTGGGATTGCTGCTCTGATCCCATGCACACACATTTGCTGCTGGAGCAGGTTCACTCCACAGGCATTGCTTCTGAGACATCTGAGCACATGATGGAAAGAAGCAGGCTTAGACCTTTGCACTGTTTGCAGCACAAGCAGGGAGTGGAGGCACTGGGAAGGTGTCCTCCAGCAGTCCCAGCGGCCCTTTGTGGTGCAGGGCTGTCCTGAGACCTTGTACCACGATGGGGCACCGGAGCTTTACCATGATGGGTCCAGAGAGTCACAGGAGGAGCCTCTCCCTCTTCCAGGCCCCCTGGGGTAACCTCAGCTCTGATCCCCTCCAGACGCCGTGGAAGGAAACCCTGCAGCCTCCTGCCAGCAACCCGCTGGTCCCCTACCTTTCTTTCCACTGCCATCACCTTTTCCCTGCACACGTCCCGGCAGGTCTATCAGCGTTGGCATTTTAGGTGCGGTCTCAAGTTGGTACCTGAAGAGCAAGAAGGCACCAGGCTGAAGAAAGGACACCACGTTGTTTCCCAAGGCAGCCCAACCCGCAGGGCTGCAGCAGAAACTCCAGTTCCCCAGGGGCAGGTGAGGCCCCATCAGCCTGTGCCCGTGTCTGTCTGTCCTGCCCATGAGAATGGTCGTCCTCCCACAAAACCCCCTTGCTGCTTCTGGGGAAATGATTCTGCTCACAGTGCACATGGAGAGCAGACTATTGTGTAGTGCTGGGATTTTCCAACACCCTTTGAATTCTAATCCTGCCCTCCAAGTTCCTTGCAGAGCCTTGCAGATTAATGCTTCTGTAGCTAAGAGCAATCTCTCACAAACAGGAAAGAAAAGGAGCAGGAGAACCCTGGTGGAAAATGTTGGCTAAATGCGTCTCTAGGGCCGCAGTAGGACACACGCATAGGCTGTGTCACTGTCCCACGTTCCTCCAAGTGAAGTCAAACTGAACAAGAGCAACACAGAGTTCTGGGCCAACAAGGCTTCTGAGACGCTTGGTCCTCAGTGCCATCACGAGTACAGTTCCCAGCGCCGGGCAGGGCTGCCCTCCCAAGCAGGAGCTGAGAAGCCGCTTGGTTGCTCAGCCGAGGGCTTGCAGGAGCAAACATACCGTGGTAGGACCATAACACGTCCAGAAGAGGTCTGGGAAGCAGCGGTGTCATGGCGTGAGATGACCGAGTCCCTCATCTCCGGCATCTGCAACGAGGACAGAGGCGGATGACGGGAGGAGCGGACACTGGGAAGGGCCGGCTGCTCGCTCCGCCTCAGCCCAGCGCCAGCAAAGAGCCAGAGCCGCCCAAGGGCTCTGGGCTCAGCAAGCCTTGCTCTGCCTGTGCCTCTGCTCCCGGCCCCCAGAGTGGGGCACGCAGCGCTCCCCACCCTCAACGCCGGCCTTTTGTCACAAACTGCAGCTCCTCTGGGGGTGGCTCTTGCAAAGCCAGGCCATTGCACGCCAGGGAAGTGCTCTGCAGAGAGCCTGCTGTGCTCTAGAGCTCGAGGAGCCCAGGGGGCTGAACAAGGCACGGCCGGCCAGGGGAAAGCAGCCCCCAGAAAGCATTTCAGAAGCAGCAGGAGTGGCGCTGGGAAAGTGAAAATCCTACCTCGAGAAGAGCTTGCAGCATCTTGCCAGTGCCATTCAGCCTTTCCAGAAAGTCTAAGTAAAATCTCATTTTTATGTCTTTTCCCTGGACAATCAGCATGCCCACGTCCCTCCAGATGATGGCAACGTTCTCCCTGTTCTCTAGGCAGGCATGGAAAAGGTGCGTGGTCCTCTTCATGTAAAGCTGCACGGTGCCCTCAGAGACAGCGTTCTCTGAGGCTATCTGAGCAAACGGCAGTTGCTCAAAATCTTGACGGCCTGAAAGACAAGAGAAGAGGAACACGTGAGCTTGCAGACCTGCTGCCAGGCTGCAATCCAAGGTCTGCAGCTTCCAGGCCCTCGGGCAACACTTTGGTACTGGGCTGTCTGGCTGGGCCAGCGCCTCTGAGGAGACGCTCGGCTTGTCCCTTCCTCTTAAAGTGGACAGTGAGGTGCGGAGCAGACCGCTGTGGCCTCTCTGATACAGAAAGAGAAACAAAGAGTCTGAGGCACTTGGCGGGAAGAAGAGCCGTGACTGCGGGACAAGGTGGGGAGATGGGCGCCAGGTCCCAGGGCCAGCTGGAGGCTGCCAGTCCATTGGAGCCCACACTTGGTGCTGTCTGTCGTTAGAGAGAAACGCACCCCAAACACAGCCCCAAGCTCTTGGTGCTCCCCGGGGTCCCACAACAGCTGCCCCAAAGGCAGTAGTGACTAGAAGGCACAGGTGTCGCGGTCACTGGGTTTTGGAAGGAACCATCTTTCGTCCCTAGGTTTCCCCTGCTTTTCCCCTTGCAAGGAGGCTGAGGGAGCTGGGCTCAAGGGCCAGCGCCGCTTTTGCTCTGCTTACCAGGAATGTCTATGCAACCACAGCGGAGCTCACGGTCCTGCGCAACAGCCTGTTCAAGTTGAAACACGGGTCTCTCCACGATCACCAGATCCTGCTCGCTGAGGGCTACTCGCTTTGTGAGAACCGCAAAAGTCCCGATTCCGGGAATGCGGATGGCCTGAAACAGAGGAGATGGCGGATGGGAAGAAGTCTTGGAGGGACAGACGGGTGACTTGTCAGAGGAGGCTGATGGTGTTTAGTGCCCTGCCCTGGCCTGAGGTACAAAGGAGCAAGATGGGCTCTTTGGAAACCTTGGCAGAAGACAAACAGGGGCTGCGCTTTTCCCTCTCTCCCCGCTTCAGCCATGAAGAACCAAATAGGTGAGGGAAAGCTGACGAACATCCTCTGGCTCAATCACATGGAAGGCAGGGGGTTCCCACACTTGGAATAAGTCCAGACGTGTCCCAGGCTTCCAGGCTTTCACATGCAACTCTGACGGGGGGACCTTCTTGTACATCTGAATGGACAGAGGAGGTGTCCATCGCACTGTGTGCATTGCAGTGTCATGCTGGGGCGTTGCTCCTGCTTTCCAAGGAGAGGAAGAACAACTGCACTCGATGGCAAAGGGCTGTCAGGACTCGATCAGCGTTCGTGGGGATGTGAGGGGGAGGAGGAGGTGAGGCCCACCTGGTGGAGAGCCAGCTGCAGGCTGAGGTGATACGATGCGCTGGCCCAAATCTTAGCGAACTCTGGAAGAACAAGGGAAAGACCCGTCACGCTCTGCGGCAGCAGCGGGAAGCCGGCAGTGCTTTGCCGTGCCCGCAGGGGCACGGGCTGTGCTCCACGCGGCTCTCGGAGGCTCAGGGCAGGCCCTGGTGTCTCCCCAGCAGGGGCCAGTTTTGCTGGGTCACAGCTCTGAACACGCAGAGCCCACGCGGCCCACGAGCACCTTCAGCTCCTCTATTCAGACATGAGCTCAGGGTGGGCAAGGGCAGCGCCAGGCAAGGGCAGCACTTCGGGGTCAGGGGCTTCTGCCTGGGCTGCCCCAGGAAGGCAGGGGCCACGTCAGGAAGGGAACCAGGAGCCCTGGCTGCCACATCAGCCCCTCAGCTCTTCAGGATGGTTAAGCAGGTCCCTCCTCGCAGTCACCACTCCTGAGCAGCCACCCCCCACAGTCCTCGGGTTTCCATGCCTGATTTCAGAGATGTCCTTGACCCGGCCACACTCATGAAATTGGGCCTGAAGGCCTTACCATAACACTCCAGCTTCTTAATGGTTGGAGTCAGGTGAGGCTGCAAGAAGAGGCGTCCTGCCATCTTAGTTCCACTCCTGCTTCAGGTCAACAACTGCAGAGAATGGCTGGACGATGGCTTTCCTGCTTCCCGCAAAACGCCTCCTCTTCCTCCTCTCTGCTCTCCTTCTCCTCCTCTTTCTCCTCCTCCTCCTCCTTCTCCTCCTCTTCCTTCTCCTTCTCCACCTTCACCCTCCTTGGTGCTGTCGTGCTCCCTCTCTCCGCCTTCTCCTCCTCACTGCAGAGCAGCTGCTCCAGAGCAGAGCGGTGGCGAGAGCAGCTCCCAGCGCCTGGAGTCAACTCGGCCTCACCGGGGTGAGTGGGGCTGCTGGTCACGAGAGGGAAAGGGGGGCTGTCACCACTGTGACGTGCGGCTGTCCCACTGTGACCCCAGCCTGTGTCACACAGGGGCTGCACACACCTGCCCCCCAGGCCCTGCCAGGGGCTCTGCAGTGGGCAGGGGCTTCAGGGAGCTGCCCCACCCCACTGTCTCCTGATCGGGAGGGGTTTCCCCAGGCTGGGGCTCACCCCTGCCATGTCCCCACATGGGGACACCGGGCTGCAAGCGCTGATGCACTTCCTTCTACCCTTCCCTGCTTCTTCCTGCCTCTCTCACCCACGGGTCTGCAGCGGGGAGCGCGGCTGCCCTGACCAGCGCAGCTTTGGCAGGCGATGGTGCTCACACCGGCTTTGGAGCCGGCTGCAACCATCTCCCGCTGGCCCCGGCAGCACCGGACCTGCTCCCACACGGGTCCTGCTGCAGCTCCCGCTGCTCACGGTTCCCAGGTGCGATGGAGAGAACTGGTCTGATTTGCTGAAGGTGCCTACGGGGCTGCAGTTGCCAAACTGCTTTTCCCCTCCAGCGAATCATTCCCTCCTGGGTGGGAAATTCCACCCGCTCTCCCTCGGGGAGGGGGTTCAGGCTGCCGAACTAAACAGGGTGGTGATTGATTGCCGCCGCTTCCTTGGTGTTCCCAGGAGAAAGGCCTGTCCATGCAGCAGCACTCGCGCTGCCCTAAGGCTCATTAACGCTTCGTGCCACAGGTCGCCCGGCTCCAGGCCGCCCGTCTGGTCCCACGGGCCGTCGAAGGGTTCAGGGTTGATAACTCTTGTGGGAATGGCAGGATGTGCGGTTCCAGCTAAAGGGCCATGGACAGATTGTACGGAAGTATGTTTTCTATGAGTGTACGACGTGACGGCCCAGGCCAGTGAGAACGGTATCTGGGGTCAGAAAACCACCCCATATGTATGATGTGTGAATGTTGGGCCTGGGAGTGTGAATGGTGGGTCAGAACGTCGGCCACAAGATATGCACGGGAACGTGACTGAAAACAGTCACAGTATGAGTGTGGTGTGTTTAGAATAACCATTATTGAACAAAATCATTTTCTCTATCCTCTCAGTCCAAGCCCATACCTGTAAATCTATAAACTGAGAACTGTTAATAAAAGAGAGCTCAGCTCTGCCTGGCTCTGCTCTTGCTGCTGACAAGAACTCTGCCTGTGCGCCTCTGCCTGCGTCTGTACGAATCGTTCCTCATCGCCACAACACTGACAGTCCTTTTCTCAGAACACTCCGGGTCCCCAGCACCCTCCTGTCTCGTCCTCCCTTAACAACGATTCAGTCCCCATTTCTCCCCGTCTGCACAAACACTTGGTTTGCAGGTCACCAAGCTGGGGACCCGTCCCTGGGGCTGCACAGACAGTGGCTCAGCCTTTCTGCCTTGTGGACCTGGGTGCCTCTCTGTTTCAATCACACATTTTCTTCCTCCAGTGTCTCCATTTTGGTACAACTGCTTTTGCCAGGGTCTCCCCAGACTTCTCTGTCCCCATCGTTGGAACCCACACCCAAAAATCAACTTTCCGCGCTTGGCCAGGCCAGGTGGGGCAGGGGCTCCCCTGCTTGTGCCTGAGCAACCTCAATCCCTTGTCCCCACGCACGCATCTGCTCTCGTTCTCCTTGCAATCCGACCTTTGCACACTCTATCTCAAATTGTCTCTTAGAATTACCCTTTTCCAGCTGCTGACAGAACTTACGCAGGCCCCACGCTTGTTCTAAGCAGAGGCACAGGACGGTGCGCAGGGTGACACGCAGAACACAGCACAGAACTGCAGACGGGACAGAGCAGGCTGCTGCCACCACGCCAGGACCCAACCGTTCCTATTCCACCCACTTTGTGCGGGGAGGGGAAGGATTACAGCTGTGCCTCCATCAGAGTTTCTCCATTTTTGGTACCCTGCTCGAATACCCCAATTTAGATGTCATGGAAGCACCCCAAAAATCAATTTAGGCAGGTGAGGAGCTCCAGACTTCACTATATCCAGAGCTATTTAGCAGAGAACCAGCTAGAAATGGGGTTTATCCAAAACTATTCAGCACTCCCACAACATTGTAAAACACAGATTTGGACAATATGGTGCGTGGAAAACCCACTTAATACCTTCCCCTTGAGCCCAGTCTTGCAGCACCGCAGCCATAAAGTGTGTTCTGTTGTCACGGTGAATATTCTCAGGGGTGGTACAACGGTGAACCGCTCGTGCACCACTCGAGCTGTTTGGTAAAACAATGAGGGCCTGGCCAGCCCTGTGGTCCCTTTTGGAACAGACCACAAGAGGAAGGACACTCTGTGAACCCCCATTCCACCCCTGACAGCTCCGGTGGCTGCAGCGGGCCCAGCTTCTGGCACATTTTAAGCTCACTTTTCAGAACATTAAGGGGCTCTTATGCTGCGAGGTCCAATCCCATCTCCTGCTTTTCCAAAGCAGGTCATATAGAGGGCGGGAAACCACCAAAACCTCTGGTGTGTGTTTTCTCCAGTACCCCAATGTGCATCTTCCACTGAATTTGCCCTTTTAGGATTTGGGACCCTTTCAGAAATGGAGATTGCCCTCTTGGTTTGGTTGTTTTGATCTGTTTTTTGCCCATGATCAAGAGCCGCTCCTCATTGCGCTGGTGCTGGCTGACCACCATCTCCGGCCCTCCACGCACATCTTCTAGGCCACTTCTCCTGCCTGGTGGCCTCCTCCCCCTCCCAGCTTTCAGAACAGTGGGAAGGTCCCTTCTGTGGCAGTTGCACAGAAGTTTTGCTGTTTGAGTGTTTTGGCCTGTGGGGAATGTTATCCCCAGGCAAGGGTGTCTCGAGCTTGGTTTTTAGAAAGATGGAAACTTCTCCCCTGAAGCACAGTAGGAAACACCACTTTCTGCTTTAAGCTTGGAGCCAGATGAGAAAATGCAAGGCTGGTATCCTAACCAAGTGTTTCTATCCCAACCGACTGTTTATGGTGCTAATGACATTTACCAATTCTTCTGTAGTCTCAGGCTGATCTTTAATCATTCCTGTGATGATACTGTGCTGGCCACAGATGTGATGAGATGGTCTCTTCACACTTCCACAGTTTCTAGCATCTTACAGTTCACATCCTTTCCTACATTCTGGAAATCTCTTTCAGCAAAGAAGGTCTAAGAGAGAGAGCTTGGAAAGTGGTTCACAAATGCCCGCTTTAAGCATGCGGATCTCACTGGGATCTAAAGGAAAGTTGGCTGATTAGAACAGCATCTAAGCTGCTCCTTATTTGTGTCTTTAGAGATTTCCAGAGATTTTTAAGCTGAGCAGCAGAGGGGACAAACACCACTTGATGATGTCTGCAGTCACAGATAACAGTCGCAGAATGGTTGAGGGTGGGAGGGACCTCTGGAGGTTATCTAGTCCAGCCCCTGCTCAGTCAGGGACTCCCGGAGCTGGGTGCCCAGGACCATGTCCAGACGGCTTTTCAGTATCTCCAAAGGTGACGACTCCACAACCTCCCTGGGCAACCTCTGCCAGGGCTCGGTCACCCAGGCAGTAACAAACAGTGTCCTGATGCTCTGAGGGAACCTCCTGTGTTTCAGTTCGTGCCCATTGCCTTTAGTCCTGTCACTGGGCGCCTCTGGAAAGAGCCTGGCTCCATCCTCTTGGCACCTTCCCTGCAGGTATTGATGCACATTGATGAGATCCCCCGGGAGCCTTCTCTTCTCCAGGCTGAGCAGCCCCAGCTCCCTCAGCCCGTCCCCGTTGGACAGACGCTCCAGGCCCCTCATCTTCGTTGTGACCATTTGGTGAGCTCTCTGTACTGTGTCAATGTCTCTCTTGTACGGGGTAGCCCAGAACTAGCCGCAGTGCTTCAGGAGTGGCTTCATTCACCAGTGCTGAGGATGGGGAACGATGACCTCCCTCGATCTGCTGGCAGCAGTCTCACTGTTTACAGAAGCTCTCATTCACCCTGACTGCCCTGGGAAAGAATTCTGATGTGTTTGTGGCTCCATCAAATTATAGATCTCTATATCTATGTATATATCTATATCTATGTATATATCTATGTATGTATCTATGTATGTATCTATGTATATATCTATATCTATGTATATATCTATATCTATATCTATATCTATATCTATATCTATATCTATATCTATATCTATATCTATATCTATATCTATATCTATATCTATATCTATATCTATATCTATATCTATATCTATATCTATATCTATATCTATATCTATATCTATATCTATATCTATATCTATCTAAATGCTTCTTTATTTCTTTTTTTATTTCCTGAGCTATGACAAAGGGAAAAAAATGGGCTCTCCCAGGCCTCTGGCTTGTTTCCCTTGTTAACGTATGTTGGGATGAGCAAACAACTTTAACCTCAAGGTGAACTTACAGTGTAATGAAGTGAGAAAACACTGGAGATAGCAGAGCGTGAGAGGAGACAATGAACCTGCTGCATTGACTGTGCCACATGTGCATTAACAGTGTAAAACAAACACACAAACAAAAACCAACAAAGAGTCTTTGGCCTACAGAGGCGAGATTGCGGGTAACAAGTATTTTAAACCCCTGCTCTCACTATAGAATTAATCAAAACCCACCTTCTCAATAGACACTATAGAACTTCTGGGGAGATTTTAGGTGATGAAGGGTCAACCTTTGATATATTCCTTAGCTGCTTACACTCACCTAACAAAAGGCAAGCCATTCCTGTTGACCTTTTGTCAACCTTATGTGTGGGTTTTTTTTCACCTCTACTTCTAGCAAACAGGATATAAAATATAGGACCCACTGGTGGGTGAGTGCTTGGCGGGTGCAGGGGGGTGGGAGGCGGGGGCAGCTCCGGGCATCCCTCTCTGCCGCTTTTCTCCCACCTCAGCCACCAACTGGAGGCCGCCGAGTCCCAGACGGACCTCGAGGCCGGATAAGCGAGACGATGGAGGCGGCCAAGGCTGCGGCGCAGTGCTCCCGCCTCTGGGTAACGTAACAACCCATCTCCCCAAAAACCTGAGGCTGCTCATAGCCACAGGGAGCCGAGACCTCTCTGCTCACTTTGTTTTCTTGAGGGGTTCTCAGCTCTCCTGTGGGCCTGGAGCCCCCCAGAGCCCCTCTTGTGTGGGCAGGGATGGAGCTGTGTTTCTCCATGCCTTGAGCCCGCAGTGGTCCCTGGTGCAGAAACCCCTCTGAGGCCACGGGCCAGATCCTGCACCCTGCATGAGCACTGTGGGCTGATTTCTCATGCTGTCCCCTGGTTAGGACATCCCCAGCAAGCTCCTGGCACAGCAGAAGTCCTTGGCGTACCTGGAGAATTACATCAAGGAGAGCGAGGAGAAGAAGGAGCTGGAGAAGACGCTGAAGGATGTGGAGCTGCAGAAGGCTGAGCTCAAGTTTCACCAGGCCCCCAACAAAAACAGGTGCTGCTGGCCTTGGGACAGCCCTGTCATAGAATCACAGACTCATTTTGGTTGGAAAAGACCCTCAAGATCATTGAGTCCAACCATAACCCACCTCTGGCACTAACCCATGTCCCTGAGAACCTCATCTCCGTCTGTCCAGCCCTCCAGGGATGGTGACTCCAGCACTGCCCTGGGCAGCCTGTTCCAATGCCCCACAGCCCTTTGGGGAAGAAATTGTTCCCCAGATCCAACCTCAACCTCCCCTGGCGCAACTTGAGGCCATTTCTGTTTGCCTTATCGCTTGTTACGATTAGGGTGATGAGAGCTTGTCCCAGGTTGGGCAGAGAGGTGGTCGATGCCCCATCCCTGGAGACATCCCAGGCCAGGCTGGACGGGGCTCTGAGCAACCTGAGCTGGTGAAGATGTCCCAGCTCACAGCAGGGAGGGTGGTGGGTTGCAACCTGAGCAGCTTTTGCAATGGATTTGTGGTGTCTCTGCACCGCTGTGCAGTTGTATGGATGTGACTGTGGTTGGCTGCAGGATGCTGGAGGAGGAGCTCAGGGCAAAACTGCAGTCAGAAGAGGCCCGGCGGGACCGGATGCGAGCCCAGGTGCTCAGGAACCAGGAGCTCCTCCTCGAGTTTGAAAATTACATCGACAACCTCATCTTCCATCTGCACGGCATCACCGTGCCCGGCCAGGTACCCACCCAGCGCTGGGTGCTGCAGTGACACAGCGCGGTGACACTGGGTGCAGCCACTGTCACCCCAAGTGGCTCATTTTGCCCACCAAGGTGGTTCTCTCTGTCTCCAGGATGATTCTCTCCTGTCCCGGGGGGTGGAGGAGAAGCTCCAGTGCTTGGGGCAGAAGCTGCAGTACCTGGCACAGCGGGTGGCCCACCTGCCCCTGACAGTCACATCCCCGATGAGAGCAACGAGGTATGTGGGGTGTCCATCCCTGCTGGGGTCTTCGGGGACCCGCACCAGGCTCCCCTGATGGCCCATCCCAAGTGAGGAGAATGGAGGTGGCCCCATGGAGCAGCTCAGCTCCAGGTGGTACTGGGCACTGCAGGGTGTTGTCCCCAGGGGAACATCAAGGGCATCCCTTGGGTTGTAACACCCACCTCCCCTTCAGCAATTAACCCAGGGTGTCTTTCACAGACTTTTGTGAAGGCCAGGGATTTTCTGGAGAAAAAAATGTCAAGCAATCCTCAGAACGTGATGGTTTCCTTTGAGGACAGAGACAGCAGTGATGACGGTAGGAGAGCATAGCAGGGATGCGTCCCATGGCGACTGTCCCTGCCCCTGCCTGTTGGCATTTCTGACCATCCTCGCCTGTCTCTCACTGTCCCAGCAGAGCCCAGCCCATGAGTTCTCTCCAGACCCTGGGGCTGTCTCCAAGGCTTTGAGCATGGGTGGTGCTTTTAGGTGGGGATGTGGGAGCATGAAGGCAGCCGGTGGGGTGGTGAGCATCGAACCACAGAAGGAACAAGAAAAGATGCTATGGGGCAAGGAGGGAGACCCTTGTCTTCAAAATCACCTGGTTGTGAAGAATAACCAGTGCTCGGGTGTGTCTGTGGCCTCTTCCTATTGGATGCTCTTGGAGGAGCCACTGAGTTTTTGGAGCTTGCCACCTCTTTTGAATGAAGCTGGAGCTGCGTTCAGCACGGCGTGGCTCCAGACCTTTCTGGGAAGCCCCAGCAGCTGGAGATGGGCCACAGCAGCGGCATTGCCAGGCCCTGCAGGTCACCCTCGGATGCTGGGCAGGAAGAGCCAGGGCTTGGCAGGAAAGCTCACTGTGATGCCAACAGCCCTCCAAAACGTGCTGGCTCTCCCTGGTGACACCGGCACAGCGGAGGTGGCCCTGCAGACCCTCCCCAGCCCATTTCTCTCTATTCCCTCCTCCAGAATCCTCTGAATCTGATGGTGAAGATGACGAACACGTCCCCACGCGGGAAGACATCAAGAGGGAGGGGCAGCAGCTGATCGAAAGCAAGAAGAAAGCCAGCAAGAAGAAGTAGCAGTCGCTCCACGAGAGCTTTGGATGCCCCAGACCACTCCTTGTGCTTCGGATGCCCCCACTACCCCTTGTGTTTTGGATGGCCCAGAACATCCATTTGGCTCTGCATTCCCCCACCACCCCTTGTACCCTTTCTCCAGTGGGTTTAATAAAGCAGATCTTTTTCATTCCTCCCAAACCTGTGGTCAACCTGCAATAGGGGGTCCTAGGTCACTTCTGTCACCCAGGACGCATGGCGGTCAAACCCTGAGGAGCACTCACCTGGGTTTGGAGGCAGCCCCATGGCCCTGGCCCTCATCCAGCTGTTCTCCTCGCAGAGGTGGGGATGGGCTGGGGTGGGGACGGCGTTCCTGGCCAGAGGAAAGCCGGGGGCAGGCTGGCTTTCCCCCCTTGATCCTGTGGAGCCAGCAACTTCCTGGGACCTCTGTCCCACTGGGCCAGTGTGTGTCCACAAACATCTGCCAAAGCCTCAGGTAACCGAGAAACCCACCTCTCAGGAGTGACATCACCAAATCCAAGATCCAGAGTCTGTTGGTCAACAACTGGGAATGTCCCAGTTCCAGGTATTCTGACAGCCTGAAGGTCACTGAGAAGAAAATCATAGAATCGCAGAATCAGACTCACAGAACAGTCTGGGTTGGAAGGGACCTTCAAAGCTCATCCAGTCCAACCTCTGCCATGAGCAGGGACATCTTCACCCAGATCAGGTTTCAGCTGGTAGAAATGATGACCTTTCAGAGCGTGCTGGTGGTACTTTGTCCCTTGTGCCCTGCCCTGATGTGCAGAGGAGACAGAAGGGACACTGGGAAGCTTTGGGGAAGACCCTCCATATGCTGAGGTGTTGTGTCTCCTTCCTCTTCAGCCTCTAAAAGGTATTTGGAAAAGAGCAGAGTTGGAACCAGGGGTTCCCATCATTTGGGATAAACCCTAAAAACTCATTAATCATTTTGGTTGGAAAAGACCCTCAAGATCATGGAGCCCAACCATAACCCACCCCTGGCACTGACCCATATCCCTGAGAACCTTGTGTAAACACCTTTTAAACCCCTTCAGGGATGGTGATTCCACCACTGCCCGGGGGAACACACATGTCTCCAAATGCTGGAAAAAGAAAGGTTGCACGGTGCTCTCTAATATTAATAATATAAAGGATAATGCAGGGGAGGGAAATGGCTGATGCCATTGGGGTTTCTTTAGGTGGCAAGTGGGGGGTGGCACAGCCCAGGGAAGGAAAGGAGAGATTTCCTCTTCTGCCCTGAGAAACCCTTATTCCTTCCACAGCAACCACTGCCAAAGGCTTGACAGGAGCTCCAGCGCAGTTGTCTGCAGCCGGTGCCGGCAAGGAACCTAAAATAGGACACGGGAGAATTTGCATGGGAGCGTTCACCACGCGGAAATATCTCTGCCCTGGGAGGGCTGAGATTGAGTGGGTTGGAGGTTTTTTTGTTTTCAAGTATGTGATCAAAATCACATGAAATGAAACGCGACGAAGGGTAGGCACGGGCTGGGACTGACACCGGAGCCTCAGCACCGGGTTTTATCCTTCATGGAGAAAGGGAGCCAGGCTAAATCAGCCAGTTGGAGGCCAAAACAAGCGGCTCCTTTGGCTGTTCTGGGACAGGAGATGCAGGCAGGGCCACCAGTGTGGACTCTGTCCTGGAGCTGCAAGGGTGGGATGCAGGATGAGGCAGCCAGGGCTGCTTCCACACAAGGAGGCACAAACATTTGCCATTTCCATGTTGGTTTTAGGGGGGTTAATATATGTGATGGTGATTTTTGACCCACACATCGCCTGGGTTGGCATCACCAGCCACAGGTTGGGTTTAGCATCGTTCTAAAATGCTGGAGGGAGCAGGGTGGGACTGAGGCAGCGCTGGTGACAGAGGGACAGAGCCCTGGGGTCCATGTCTGTCTTGTGCCAGACAACCCAGAGCTGGACCCGGTTCTCTGGGGGCCCCAGGAGAGCAGAGCAGAGGGGGAGCATCCCCTCTCTCGACCTGCTGGTGGTGTGGCCCAGGAGACACTTGGCTCTCTGGGCTGCAAGTGCACATTGCCGGCTTATGTCCCTTTTGTCACCCACCAGCCCTTCTCCACAGGGTTGCTATCCATCCATCCATCCATCCATCCATCCATCCATCCATCCATCCATCCTCCCCCAGTCTGTGCTGGTACTGGGGTTGCCCTGACCCAGGTGCAGGACCTTGCACTTGGCCTGGTTGAATTTCATGAGGTTCACATGGAGCCCCCAGCCTGTCCAGGTCCCTCTGGACGCCACCCCTTCCCTCCAGCGCATCGACCGCACCACTCAGCTTGGTGGAAAAGCAAAACTGAAGTGTCTTGGGTGATGCAGAGACCAGGGAAAGGCGCCTGGCTTTAGCTCTCTGCCAAGCACACCCGGGGAAACCCTTTGAAATGCTTCAGCCACTTTAGCAGAGAAAAATAACACCCCCACACAGTTGCCAGGCTTTCACTGCTCACGCAGGGACAAAGGACAGCGCGGGGACAGCACAGCTCTCACTGCGGAGCTCGCTGGCTCTGACACCGGTGCCTGTTTGGGAGAAATATCAATCAGAAATATTTTGTGCCCTGGGATTCGGGTCATCTGAAGAACACCAGCAAGGAGAACGACTGCCAAAACCTGCACAGCGATGTGACCAGCTCCAGCTTACCTGGGGAAGGAGGCGGCTGGAGCTTGTCCCAGCCCAGCCATGCCATGGGCGACCCGGAGCGCATGAAAGCAAAGCCTCTTTCCAGGCTCTCTGCGCTGTGAGACCGTGGGGCAGGGTCCCATCCATGGGGGACATGGGGAGCACATCCTGCCCGAGCTCTCGCAGGCCGCTCTGCTGCACGGGGAGCAGGGGAAGGGACAGAGGGGTCTGGGCGGCCCTGGAGGAGCTTGGAGCAGAGCAGGGGGCACAGAAACCCAGGGAGGGTCTTGGAGACGGGTCCAGAGAGGATCCAGGTGTATATGGGGAGGGGGAAAGGGATGGGATGGTGCAGGGGGTGTCACACAGGGTGGGAGTGAGCACGCAGGGACCAGAGCCGAGCTGAAGGTGCTCGGTGGGGATAGAGGTGATTGAGTAGGGGCAGGAGCAATGTCCTGCAGAGGGAAATGGAGCTGGCGGGGGTTTGGGGAGGCAAAGAGGAATGGGGGAGACCCAGGAAAGAATCTGGGGCATGGGGGGTGTGAGTACGAGCAGGGGGAAGCACAGGAGCTCATGATCTTGCACAATAATGCCCCAAAACTGAGTAGTTTTGCCAGAAAGAAATTGCAAATCTTCCAAAACCCTGCAAATAAATCTGTAAATTAACCAAAAAAATGCGCAAATCGTGCCTCAAAATACTAATTCCCCCCCCCCCCCAATTGCAAATCTTGCCCAAAACCTTTGCAATTTTGCCCCAAAATCTACAAATCTTGACAAGAAAATTGGTAATTTTGCCCAAATTTGGCAAATCTTGCAAAAAAATTTATAACTTTTTCAGGGAAACACTCATCTTTTGATCCATTTTTGTGGGGTAGGACCTATTTTTTGGGGGGGAAACACATTTTTTTATTAGAAACAAGTGCATTTTTTGGGGGAAACCCCCAATTTTAGGGCCATATTTGGGGAGAAACACCCATTTTTGGACCCATTTTCGGAGGGTGCACACATTTTTTGGTGCACTCATTTTTTGAGGGGGGGAAAAACAACTTTTGGGCCCACATTTTGTGGGTAAACACCATTTTTGGACATATTTTTTGAATGAAACACCCATTTTTAGCCCCATTTTTCGTGGACTAGTACCCATTCTGGAGGGAACAAGACCTATTTTTTGGAGGGAACACATTTTTTGGGGGAAAAAACCCAATATTTGAGGTCCATTTTTGGGGGGAAAACACTCAGTTTTGCGGGGAACCCAATGTTTTGGGGAAAAAGCATTTTTGGGCCCATTTTTTATGGCCAAATACACAATTTGGGGGTGCCCTGGTTTTGTTAAAAACTAGACCGGTTCTCTTTTAGTGACTTTTCTTTCAGCTAAGTTCTTCTAGGTGGCTGTACCTTTCTGACGTTTGGCCTGCATATCTTCCCTAGGATGCCCGTGGCGCCGAACTGGAAGTCGCTTCCAAGCCTCGTCCTCTTTTCGGTGCCCTACGTGTGCCCGCCAGCGACAGGGCAGGGGCTGTCTCGGGTCTTCTCCCTCTGCCCACAGGGCAGGGTCCATCACCTTTTGGGGTGTCCCCCGGAGCCCCCCGAGCGGCGCCAGGAGCTCAGGATTCAGCACCAGCGCTGTGAGGCTCCTCCTGAGGGGGTGAGGGGATGAGGGGGCGGGGCCAACGGCCGGCGGCGCGCGGGGCGGAGGCGGCGAGCTGCGATTGGCCGCCGGGACGCAGCGGCCGTTCCCGCCTGAGCCTTCGGGCAGAGACAGAGCGGGAGCGCGGGGGGCGGCCGGACAGGAGCCGCCCACAGTGCCCGGAGAGCGGGGATCTGTGACTGCCCGGGAACGAGCGACAGGAGGAGAGGAAACGGCCCCGGTGGTACCAGGTGAGGTTCTGACTGGAGCCTGGAAACTGTTCCTCCCAGCAAGGGCTGTGGGGCACTGAACGGGCTGCCCAGGGCAGGGCTGGAGTCGCCGTCCCTGGAGGGGTTTCCGCTGAGCTCCTGAGGGACGGGGGGCAGTGCCGGGGCTTGTGCTTGGACTCAGCATCTTCGAGGTGTTTGACAACCAGAATGGTTCTCGGATTCCGCCGCACCCTCAATTTGCACATTGTCATGGAGCCCGAAGGTCACCCCGGGGTTTGGATCGGCGTGTTCTGGAACATTCTCAGTGGGTCAGGTCTGTGTCAAGAGTGCGGTGGAAACGGAAAGAGAGACGCTGGAGAGAACAGTGGGGAGATGGAGGAGCAGAGTGAAGGTGAATACAGAGAGAGCAAGTGTGTGCAGGTCAGCAGTGATCACCCAACCTGCCCCTCAAACACGGCACCAAAAATCCTGCACCCCAAAATACTCTTCCCAAACCCCGCACCCCCAGAGCCTTCCCCCCAAACCCTGCACCCTCAACCCCAAATCCTGCCCCTTAGACCCTGCGCCCCCAAATCCTGCATCCCCAGTTCGTGAACACATGAAACCTGCACCCCCAAACCCTCACCCTAATCCCGCACCCGGAGGTCCTGTCTTCCCAAACCCTGCACCCCCAAATCCTGCACCCTAGGTTCTGCATCCCTATTAACGCTTCACCCCAAAACCCTGCAACACAAAATCCTGCAGCACCAAGCCCTGCACCCCAAATCCTGCACCCCCAATTTCGGCCCTACCAAACTTTGCACCCCTAAACCCTACAACCGAAATCTTGCACCCCCTAATGCTGCCCTCCAAATCCTGAACCCCCAAACCCTGCAGCCCCCAAACCCTGCATACCCAAATCCTTCCATCCTAAACCCTGCACCCCTAAACCCTGCCCCCAAACCCTGCACCCCAAATCCTGTCCCCAACAATGCATCCCCAAACCCTGCACCCCAAATCCTGCCCCTCCAGCTTGCACTCTACCCCCCCAAACTGTGCACTCCCAATCCCTCAACGCCCAAGTCCCCCACCCCCACGTCCTTAACGTCCAAAATGTGCACCCCAGATCCTCACCACCCAACCCTGCACCCCCTAATCTTCCACCCTCTAATAATGCACCCCTAAACCTCACACCCTGAAACCTGCACCCCCAGGTCCTGAATCCCCAAACCCTGCACCCCCAAATCCTGCACCTTTAAATCCTGCCCTCCTAAAACCCAGGACGCCCATAATTTGCCTCCCCAAACCTTGCACCCCAAAACCTTGCACCCCCAAACGCAGGACCCTCAGGTCCTTAACACCCAAACCCTGCACCCCAAAAGAATTCACTCCCAAACCTTGCACCTCCAAATCCTGCACCTCAAAGTCCTGGAAACCCAAGCCCTTCAACCCCATCCCTGCAACACCAAATCCTGTACCCCAAAACCCAGCACCCCAGAATCCTGCACCCCAAATCCTGCCCTACCAAACCTTTCACTGCAAACCCCTGCACCCCAGGACTGTGCTACCCTCAACACTGAACCCCGAATCCTACACTCCCAGATCCTTGCCGCCCAAAACTCTGCACCCCCAAGTGCTGCACCTCCAATCTCTCACCCCCAAATCCTTCCCCCACCACCCTGCACCCTCAAATCGTTCACCCCCAAACCCTGCACCCCAAAACTCTACACCTCCAAATCCTGAACCCTGAAACCCTGCACCGCCAAATCCTGTGCCCCAATGCTCTGCACCCCACACTCTGCAACCTTAAATTTCCCCCCACCAAATCCTGAACTACGAAACACTGCACCCCCAAGAATTCACTCCCAAACCTTGCACCTCCAAATCCTGCCCATCAAAGTCCTGGAAACCCAAGCCCTTCAACCCCATCCCTGCAACACCAAATCCTGTACCCCAAAACCCTGCACCCCCAAATTCTTCCCCCAAATCCTGCAGCCTTTATTCCTGCACCCCCAATTCCTGAAATCATGTAACCTGCACCCCAAACCCCTGCACCCCCAAACCCTGAAGCCCCAGATTTTTCCCTCCCATACCCTGCAGCCCCAAATCTGAAGCCCCAAATCCTGAACTCCAGGATCTTGCACTCCCAGGTCCTGTACCCCCAAATCAGGCCCCCAAAACCCTGCAGCCCCAACCCTGCACCTCTAATCCTTCACCACCTTAACACTGCAAGCCCAGAACATGCACCACCATATCTTGCAACCCCAAAACCTCCCCCGTCCAAACCCTGCACTTCAAAATGCTGCACCCCGAATCCTTCTCCCAACACCCTGCACCCCCAAATCCTGACCCCAAAATCCTGCACCCCGTGGCCCTGCACTCTCAAATCATGCACGCCCAAAACATGTGCACCCTAAACCATGCACCCCCAAATCCTGACTCTCCAGATTCTGCACCCCCAAAACCTGCAACTTCAGAAGCTGCGCCCCAGATCCTGCCTCCTACAACCCCAAATCCTGCACCCCCAAACGCTGCACCCCCAGGTCCTGAACACCCAAATCTTGCACTCAAAAGTCCACACCCTTCACCCCCAGTTCCTAAAGACATGACACCTGCACCCCCAAAGCCTCACCCTAAAGCCCTGCACCCCCAAATCTGGCCCTACCAAGCCCTCCACCCCAAACCCCTGCATCCCAAGATCCACCTACCCTAAACCCCAACACCCTGCACCCATAAATCCTGTACCCCCAGATCCTGCACCCAACACCCTGCACCCCAGAACTCTGCACCTCCAGATCCTAAGCCCTAAAACCCTGCACCCTAAATCCTCCCCCAAAAAACAATGCACCCCCCAACTCTGCACCCCCAGATCCTGCTGCCCCAAACCCTGCAGCCCCACACTCTGCACCCCAGGACCCTGCACCCCCAAATCTTCCAGCCCCATATCCTGGACTTCCAAACCTTGCACCCCATAACCCTGCATCCCCAAACCTCTGCACCCCCAAAATCCTGCACCCCAAACCCTACCCCCCTAAACTTTCCACCCCCAAATCCTGCCCTACCAAGCCCTCCACCTCAAACCCTTGCACCCCAAGATCCTGCTGCCCTAAACTCTACACCCCCATAACATCCTTCCCTAAACCCTGCACTCCAAAACACTGCACCCCAAACCTGGCAATCCAGAACCCTGCAACCCCAAATCTGCACCCCCAAATCCTGGCCCCAAACCCTGCACATATGAACACTGAACCCCTAAATCCTGCACCCCCAGATCCATCCTTCCTTCCTTCCTTCCTTCCTTCCTTCCTTCCTTCCTTCCTTCCTTCCTTCCTTCCTTCCTTCCTTCCTTCCTTCCTTCCTTCCTTCCTTCCTTCCTTCCTTCCCCAAACCTGCACCCCAAATCCTGCCCTACCCAACCCTTCACCCCAAACCCCTGCACCCCACAGTCTTGCTGCCCCAAATCCTGCAATCCCAAACCCTGCACCCAAAATTCTGCCCCCAAACCCTGATCCCTGAAACATTCCACCTGCAAACCCTGCACCCCCAAATCCTTCCCCAACACCCTGCACGCCCAAACCCTGCAGCCCCAACCCTTAACCCCAAATACCTCATCAAAAACCCTGCACCCCAAGATCCTGCTCCCCTAAATCTTGAACAACCAAACCTTGCACCCTCAAATCTTGCACTCCCAAAACCTGCATCCCGAAAGCATTCATGCCCAAATCCTGTACCCTAAAATCATGCATCCCCAAAATCCTTCTCCCCAACCCTGCACTCCCAAAAACTCCACCTCCACGACCTGAACCCCCAAACCCTGTACCCCTAAAACCTGCAACCACAAACCTGGCACCTCCAACCTCTGCACCCCAAATCCTCCTACCCCAAAACCTGCACCCCAAAACCGTACAAGCCCAGATCTTGCACCCCTAAATCTCTGCACTCCACAACCCTGCACCCTCAAATCCTGCACCTCTATATCCTGCCCCCCCAAACCCCTGCACGTCCAAACCCTTGACCCCCAAATCCTGTAACCCTGTGCCAGGCACCCCCAAACCCTTCCCCACCAAACCCTGCACCCCCAATTCCTCCATCCCCACGTCATGAACCCCCAAACCCTGCTCCCCACAACTCTGCACCCCCAAACCCTGAATTCCCAAGCCGTGCACCCCAAACTTAGCTGTCCAAATTGTGCACCCCAAAATTCTGCCCCCACCGAACCCTAAACCTAACCCTGCCTCCCCAAAACCTGCACCCCAAACCATGCACCACTAAACCTTGCACCCCAAAACCTGCTCCCCCTAATCCTCCACCCCCACATCCTGAATCTCCAAAACCAGCAGCCCCAAAACCGTGCACCCCCAAATAATTTTCCTTCAAATCCTACATGCAAAACTCGTACACCCCAAGATCCTGCACCCCCAAACCCTGCCCTTCTAGATCCTGCACCCCAATACCATGCCCCCCCCAGTTTCTGAGCCCCAAATCCTGCTCCCCAAAACCCTGCCCTACCAAACCCTTCAGCCCAAACCCTGCCCCCCCAGATCCTTCTCTCCCAAATCCTGCACCCCCAATTGGGCTGTCCCAACTGTGTACCCCAAAGACCTGACCCCTCCAAACCTGCACCCCCAAATCCTGTCCTACCCAACCCTTCACCCCAACCCCCTTCACCCCAAGATCCTGCTGCCCTAAACCCCGCACCCCCAAATCATCCCTCCCAACCCTGCCCCCCAAACCCTGTCCCCCTAAAGCCTGACACCTAAACCCTGCTCCCCAAACCCCTGCTACCCCAAACCTTGTACCCCCAGATCCTTCCCCCAATATCCTGCAATCCCAAACCCTGCACCCCCAATTCTGTGTCCCCATACCCTGCACCCCCAGTACACTGCACCGCTACACCTTGCACCCCAAAACCCTGCTCCCCTAATCCTCCCCCCCAAAACTCTGCACCCCAAAACCCGGCCCACCACAAGTTGCACCCTAAAACCGCGCACCCCAAAACCTGTACCCCCAGATCCTTCCCCCCGCAACCTGACACCCCCAACCCCTCACCCCAAAGCCCTGTACCCCCAAGTCTGGCCCTACCAAACCCTTCAGCCCTGCACCCCAAGATCCTTCTACCCTAAACCCCCAACACCCTGCAACCCCAAATCCTGCACCCCCAGATCCTGCACCCAACACCCTGCACCCCAGAACTCTGCACCTCCAGATCCTAAACCCTAAACCCTGTAACCCAAATCCTCCCCCAAAAAACAATGCACCCCCAACTCTGCACCCCCAGATCCTGCTGCCCCAAACCCTGCAGCCCCACACTCTGCACCCCAGAACCCTGCGCCCCCCAATCCTTCACCTCAAAAACTGGCACCCCATAATCCTGAACCACCAAATCTTGCACCCCAAAATCCTGCATCCCGAGGTCCCGAACACACGAACACTGCACCCCCAAATCCTGTAACAGAATCCCTCCCCCCACAAATCATGCACCCCAAACCCTGCACCCCACAACCCTACACTCCCCATTTCTGCCTCTCCAAACCCTGCACCCACAAATCCTGCACCACGTACCCCCCCAGATCCTGCACCCCAAAACTCTGCACCCCCAAACCTCCACCCCCAATCCTGCAGCCTAAAACCCTGAACCCCTAAACCCTGCACCCCCAAATCCTTGCCCCCCCAATCCTGATCAAAAGTCGGCTCCTCTAAATCCTGCACCCCAATATCCTGCCCCTCCAAAACCCTACACCCCTTAAACACTGCACCCCAAATCTGCACCCCCAAACCCTGCACTCCCAAATCCTTCATCCCCAAGGCCCCCAAGGCCGTCACACCTCAGATCCTGCACCCCTGAAATCCTGTTCCCTCCAAACTCAGCCCTACCAAACCTTCACCCTTAAAATCCTGCACCCTAAAATCCTTCTCCCCAACCCCCAACCCTGCACACCCAAATCCTGCACGCCAAAATACTGCACCCCAAACCCTGCAGGCCAACCCCAGCACCCCAGAGCCCTTCAGTGCAAAATCCTGCACCCCCAGTTCTGAACACACAAAACCTGTCCCCCCCAAACCCTGCACCCCAAATCATTTTCCTTCAAATCCCACACCCAAAACTCGTACACCCCAAGATCCTGCACCCCCAAACCCTGCCCTCTAAACTTTGTACCCCCAAACCCTACCCCCCAAACCCTACACCCCAAAACCTATAGTCCCAAACCCTGCACGCCAAAATCCTGCCCTACCCAACCCCTTCACCCCAAACCCCTGTACCCCAAGACCCTGAACCCTCAAACACTTCATCTCGAAATTCTGTCCCCCAAACCCTTCACCCCCCAACCCTGCACCCCTAAATCCTGCACCCCCAGATCCTGCCCTGCAAACCCTACACCCCACTACCCAGTACCCCAACACTCTTCATCCCTAAACCCTCTACCCTCAAATCCTCCACCCTGAAACCCTGCACCCCAAAACCCTTTACCCTAAAAGCTGCACCAGCAAATCCTTCCCCCCAACACCCTGCACCCCCAATTCCTGCCCCACCAAATCCTGCAACCCCAAATCCTGCCCTGCCCAACCCTTCACCCCAAATCCCTTCACCCCAAGATCGTGCTGCCCTAAACCCTGCACCCCCAAATCCCAAGTAATCCTGCAGCCCAAAAACCCTGAACCCCCAAACTCAGCCCTACCAAACCTTCACCCTAAAATCCTGAATCCCATAACCCTGCACCCCCAGACCCCTTCACTCCCAAATCCTGCACCCCAAACCCTACCCCCTAAACTTTCCACTCCCAAATCCTGCCCTACCAAGCCCTCCACCCCAAACCCCTGCACCCCAAGATCCTGCTGCCCTAAACCCTGCAGCCCCATATCATCCTTCCCTAAACCCTGCACTCCAAAACACTGCACCCCAAAACCCTGCACCCCTAAATCCTGCTCCTCCAAACCCTTCCCCCCCAAATTTTAACCCCCCAAGACTTGCACCCACAAGCTCTTCACCCTAAAACCCCACACCCCCAGATCCTGCACACCCAAATCTTGCTCCCCCAAATCCTTCCCCCAAACACCCTGCACCCATTAAGCCTGTACCCCCAAATCCTGCACCCCCAAGTCCTGAAACTTCAAACTCTGCACCCTCAGAGCCTTCCTTGCCCCACCCTGCACCCCCAAATCCTTGCACACCCAAATCCCCCAACCCCCAAGTCCAAACCTTGTACCCCCAGATCTTCCCCCAACACCCTGCAGTCCCAAACCCTGCAACCCCAATTCTGCCTCCCCAAACCCTGCACCCCCAAAACCCTGCACCACTACACCTTGCACCCCAAAACCCTGCTCCCCTAACCCTCCCCCCCAAAACTCTGCACCCCAAAAGCCTGCCCCCCACAAGTTGCACCCTAAAACCCTGCTTGCCGCGATTGAGAGACGGGGACGCAGTTTGATGCAAACAAATGTCCGATCTATTGATCAGAGGCGACACATTTATATAGTCTAAGGCTAACGTGTTACATACTGATTAGCTCATCTTTGTGCAAAGTTAGTTCGGCTGAGAAAGTTTTACAAGCTATGTTCCCATCGCTAACAGTTGCTAGTTTCATGGTCATAAGATATACTTTGTTGCAAGGAGAAGGCACCTGTTTATCACCGCAAACCCTTTGTTCTTTGTTTTTGCTTCAGCACGCTGTAATTTTCCACTGCAGCACATTCCCACTGTTACCAAGGCCTGCTCTTACAACAGACTAGCTAACTTATTATATGCATAAGACTATGTTATAGATCAATTCGCATCATATGAATTCAGACAACCCACATCTCCCCCTTTTTGTTTTCAATCATCTGATTCTTCCCAAGGTTGACGTCCGACTAATTCCAGGACATCTTGTTTCACCAACATTTCAGCACTGGGGGTTTTTGTGAAGTCCTGTTGCTGTACAAGGAAGATTTTATTCATTGAAGCAGTTATCGATTTCTGTAAGCACTGCAACACACATGGAATCATTAGTAATAGCACACAAATTATTAAAAGAATAGAAACTCCCTGTTTGAGCAAATCTTTCATCCATCCTGTAATACCCCAAGAAGCCAACCAGCTGTCAAACCCGTCTGTTCCTACTGTGACAAGATGTACTCGGTCCCGCAATTCTTCAATCTGCTTATGGATAGAAACATTAAGCAATTCAATCAGTCTTTTCTGATAAAGGGCTCCCCTTTGTGCTGGCCAGTCATTTTCCTTATAACATCCTACCGCTTCATAGTCCCCATGAGAGTCTTTTTGCTCATGCCAGGAATAATACGTGTGATTGAGTTCATTTTCCAAAGAAGAGGTATTTACAAATCCTACAAAATCTTGCGAGTCTAAGTATGGATAGCCTATTAAGCATGTTCTAAAGGGATCGCCTACTTGTGCTAAGGATAAACAAAAATCTGTAGTCCCAGTGCGATTTGCCCAGGTAAGCCATACGTTAATGCGAGGGTCAACATGATGCAAATCAAAGCCCAGACTGTTCACAATAAAAATAACCAAAACAATCAGGATAATCACTCCTTTACCCATCTTCTAAAATTTTTGCTGAACTTAGGGCCTCTTCTTCGAGCACACTCCTTTTTCTATTTCTTTTCCTTTTCTTCCGCACTTTCCTCAGAGGTACAGAATTTCAAATGATAAAGGGCAGCAACCGCTATTTCAGCATCTAATGTCTCATTAACTCCCAAAAAGGTTACTGGGATAACCTTATTAACATTAAGCGGTACAAGTTGTTGACACCTGATTGCTTCAATACTACTGTTTATGTGCCACTTATAATGTTTTATATCCACTTCCAATCTCCATCGAATCAGTCCTAACACTAACTGATCTATAGACTCAAAGCTACCTAAAGCTTCCCTAGTGCTGCTTCGTATGGGTACTCCTAACCATTGTTTCAGGCGCTGGTTCCAAAGCAAATCGTTCCCTCTTCTTCTATTGCACTGTCTACACCAAAAAACACTTCCAATCTTTTTCTGGGCTCTCCAGTTAATTTTTCCACAACCCCCACAGGCTAGGGCAACCCATGCATAGCAACGAGGCTTTTGACAGCCAAGACAAGATTTTGCCCACAAGGGGTCGATATCCCAATAAAAATGATAAAAGCAATGTTGCACAAAACACCATACACTCCAGAAGGAGATAGTATCTCCTCTTTCCCAGAATTTCTGTACGTATCGCAACTGTTCTTCAAATTGAGTCCATATTTTACTCCTGATTCTCTTTTCTAATTCTCTTTGCTCTGGATCCCTCCACCAGGAGATGTCAAGCGCCCGCTCATATATGGGTATATGCTCCAACGCTTCTGCCATATATTAGGGCCTCAAGTATGGTCAACAATACTCGAACGGTTTCCCACTTGTAAATCTCAGAGATCGAGTTCATAGGTGCCCGTCGATATTCTCCGTATCTTCTATGTTCCCTGTAGGACTGGGATCGCCATCAGAAAGTTGTTGTAGCGTTTCTCGGTAGGGTCTCACGTTTTTTGCCGGGATCCAGCGAGGGCCTCTTTCTGTGGAAACACAAGCATAGCCTCTTCCCCATGTGACAAGGGGATAGGGTCCCATTATCATACCTGTTTCCGGGTCCCGGATCAAAACCGGCGGTTTCACCCTGGGTTCAAAAAGGTTATTTGTGCTGAAATGGCTAACTACTGGAGGATTGCTGTCTAATAGAGAACAATTCAAAAAAGTTTAAAAACGTACAAGGCTTTCAGTATTCGCTCCTCTGGCGTAGCAGTCCCTATTCCCCCTTTTTGTTTTAATAATAAGCGTTTCAAGGTTTGGTGAGAGCGTTCTATTAGAGCTTGACCCGTGGGAGAATGAGGGATGCCTGTAACGTGAGAGATTCCCCAAAAAGCAAAAAAGGCGGTTAAATTTTTAGACACATATGCGGGACCATTGTCTGTTTTAATTTGAGAGGGTACCCCTAAAGTGACAAAAGCGCGTATTAGATGTTTTTGCACATCGCGTGCTTTTTCTCCTGTATGACAGGAGGCAAATAACATTCCCGAAAATGTATCAACAGAGCAATGAATAAACTTTAAACTACCAAATTCGGCAAAATGAGTAACATCTGTTTGCCAGAGTTGAAGACTCTGTAAACCTCTGGGATTAACTCCTCCTGCTATGGAAGGAAAAGAGTGTCTTTGACAATCAGGACAGACCGCAATGATATTATTGGCTTGTTGTAAGGTAAGGTTAAACTGTCGTTTTAGGCCTCCAGCATTTTGGTGGAAAAAGGAATGACTAAGCTTAGCTTGTGCGACACGGAAGATAAGTTCCTGTAACAAGTCAAATAATGCAGCATGAGAAACATCTCGTAATACAGAAGCTTCGGCTCGGCTAACAATTCCTGCAACATAAGCAGAATCAGTAATTATGTTAAGAGGAACAGACCATTTACGAAAAACTCGAACAACTGCGGATAATTCCACTATTTGAGGAGAACCTTGAACAATTTCGATATCAGATTCCCAGGGCTACAGCTTTCTCCATGACTTCATGGTATTGTGCTGCCACTAGAATGTCATCCATATAATGATATAACAATGCAGCAGGTACCACAGTTCTGACAGGACTAAGTATTTTTGCCACATACCATTGGCATATTGTGGGACTATTTTTCATTCCCTGTGGTAGCACAACCCACTGGTATCTTTGCAAAGGAGCTTGCATGTTGACGCTAGGGACCGAAAAAGCAAATTTAGGAGCATCGTCTGGATGCAATGGAATGTTGAAAAAACAATCTTTAAGATCTATGATAGTTAAATGCCAATCTCGAGGGATCATGGTAGGTGACGGTAGCCCGGGTTGCAGGGCTCCCATGTTTTCCATAGCGTCATTAATTTTTCTCAGGTCATGGAGCAAGCGCCACTTGCCAGTTTGTTTTTTAATAACAAAAACAGGTGAATTCCAGGGACTTGTAGAGGGTACAATGTGTCCCATAGATAATTGTTAATCTCTTGCAGTAACTGCTCTACTACTTGGGGTGAGCGCAGTGATGTAGAAGGAGGCTCTGGGAAACTTCTCAGTTACACATTCCTTAGCTCTATTTACCTTTTACAATTAGACATGTCAAAAACAGTATAAACCAGTATAATAAACCTCAATCCATTACTCTATTTTCCTAAATCTAAATCAGTTAATATTCTAGCAACTTCATACAATACCAAGTTCACATCCATTATAGGATTTAAAGTATCATTTCAAGTTTTTTACTCTAACGTGTAAGGATGCATCCTAAAGCGAAGCAAGGCGGAATTCTAGCAATGGAACCGGTTCCCATTAAAATATACAAATTAAAATACTGAGCTCAGACGTGAAAACCAAATACCCAGGTCAAATATGCAGATAGATCACAGTCACACTAATTTAAGACAATATCTCAATTTTTGCATTGCACCTTTGAGCCGCTCACTGCTCAGGCAGGTGGAGGTACCTCTGGGTCTCCCTGACAAAACAGGTCAGCGGCGCCGGAGCCCATCAGTACTCGCCCCCCCGCCATCGCAACGAGCTGAACCGGGCAAGGCCTTCCTTTTTGCTTTGTTTGTTTTCAGTGTCTCATCTGGTGCGCTATAACTGTTAATCCAAAACCTGGATTCTTTACTTGATGTGCATATGAAAAAGCCAAATTTAGTGTACCGAGATGAGAGACAGCCTGTCACAGAGTTGCGCAAGTCTGGATATTGGAATAAAGCTAGCATGCTAGAGAGAAAAACAACAGCTACTACACGCAAAATTTTTACGATCACATTCATGCAGCAAGGAACCAAATCACTCATGATCTTCCGAACCATCACAAAATGCACATTTTGAGTCAACGGATTATCATGATTTAACAGAGTACGAACTTATCATACCATATAGCACAAACCTATCGAAATTGCAACATACTTAAACAGATACCCACAAAGAACACAGGTTAATGAGGAAAGAACCTTGCAGACTTTAACAAGTTTCGCGACCTGTGTGTTATCAGTTAAGTCTCTCAGCTGTCTGAGATGATTTAATGATCTCTTGCAGGGATTCATTTTGTCCCGCTCTGCTGGCCTCAAAAGCAACATTAATTGCAACAAGATTCTATCCTCCGGACACTTTCCCTAATCATTTAACTCATACAGCAGCAAACACTGATTTCAATATTTAACAAGATCTTCCTTCCTTATAATTCCGAGTGCTTTCCCAAGCCTTAAAGCACCTTCCAACACCGATCTTCTAGGAACACAACTGAAAGCAACTATTCCTGACCCAATCTTGCAAGTAAAAACCTTGAGAAGAGGGAGGGAGGGAAGGAGGGGGGGGGGGGAAACGCACAGGTCTGCTTGAAAACAGTTAACTCACATTCCTGACAAGCCGCTCGATTTTCAGAGAGGCAATACACAGAAACACACAATATGCACTGTAAAACTCGCAAATAACATGTTGATAGCAAACATTAGCATTCTCTACTGCTAATTGAAACACCAATGCTTCCTCAGCTTCCAAGTTGTCAACCTGCTCACTGATGGCCTCTTGAAGATGGTCAATAAATTGCGTGTAAGTCTCATTGGGACCCTGATTACGGTGTTTCAATTAGTGTCTCTTCCAGGAGTTGTGGGATACCTGCCCCTTTCAAAGAATCCACATAGTTCTGTCCTAAATGATCTATAGCTGTTACCTTTCACAGAGTTCCTTTGCCCAGTTCTCATCCGGTGACTCCCTCTGCTCTTTCGTAGGGGTTAGAGGGTTAAAAAACAGTAAAAGCAGACTGGTAAAATTGGTAAAAGGACTGATAGTACACTCGTTTACGACTTTAGCATTCTCAGCTTTCACAGGGTCTTTGAGTAAGTTGTCCGACTCCAATCCTCTGGACGATGGTACAGGAGGCCACCCGCTCGGCATTTTTCCTCCCCCCGCCCCGGACTGCTGAGCCATCGGGGGCGCCGACAGTACAGCAGGGGATGGAGTAGGGAGGGTATCACAGACACAAGCCGGGTAAACTTCACAGCAACTTTCAGGATACTTATCAGGCTGCAACGCTGCAAAAATTCCAGCAGCAGCAGATCGTTCAGCCCCAAGGTCTTTTAAGGCAGTCCCATGATTTCCACCACTGACTCCATCCCATTCCCTCTGCTCTATATTGTCCCAAAGTTCAAGCGTAAAAATTGAGGAGGCAGTCACCGTAGGGATCGTAACTTGCACCCATTTAAGGATTAACTTAAGATCTTGTCCCGAAAGAGCTCCTCTTCCCTGCTTATTAAGCAGAGCTTTCATGTGCTCATAAACGTCTCTCTCAGGGGAACTCTCCTGATTCCCCATTTTTAGTTTCCCGCAGCTCACCTCTCGTTCCAGACGGGGGTGATTATCCTGCTTATCCGGCTTATCCTGCTTCTTTCAGCAGCACTTCCAAGTTCTGCGGGACTCGCGACAGGCCACCAGGTAGGTGGTTATCTGCCTCTGGCGGATTCTTCACCGAAGATCACGTCGGGGTCACCATTTGCCGCAATTGAGAGACGGGGACGCAGTTTGATGCAAACAAATGTCCGATTTATTGATCAGAGGCGACACATTTATATAGTCTAAGGCTAACGTGTTACATACTGATTAGCTCATCTTTGTGCAAAGTTAGTTCGGCTGAGAAAGTTTTACAAGCTATGTTCCCATCGCTAACAGTTGCTAGTTTCATGGTCATAAGATATACTTTGTTGCAAGGAGAAGGCACCTGTTTATCACCGCAAACCCCTTGTTCTTTGTTTTTGCTTCAGCACGCTGTAATTTTCCACTGCAGCACATTCCCACTGTTACCAAGGCCTGCTCTTACAACAGACTAGCTAACTTATTATATGCATAAGACTATGTTATAGATCAATTCGCATCATATGAATTCAGACAACCCACACCTGCTCCCCCAAAACCTGTACCCACGGATCCTGCACCCCCAAAACCTGTACCCTCGGATCCTGCTCCCCCAAACCCGGCACCCTGAAATCCCTCACCCCAAATCCCTGCACCCCCAAATCCTGCAATTCCCAGGTCCTGAACACCTGAACCCTGCACCCCCAACCCCTCACCCCAAAGCCCTGCACCCCCAAATCCTGCCTCTAAACCCTGAACAACAAGGTTCTGCACCCCAAACCCTGCTCCCCCATATCCTGCAGCCCAGATCCTGCTCCCCAGAACCCTGCACCCCCAAATTCTGATCCCTACACCCTGCAGCCCCAGATCCTTCCCTCTAAAAACCTGTACCCCCATAACCCTGCACCCTTCAACCCTGCACCCCCAAACCCTTCCCCACCAAACCCTACACCCCCAATTCCTCCATCCCCACGTCATGAACCAGCAAACCCTGCTCCCCAAAACTCTGCACCCCCAACCCTGCCCTTCTATATTCTGCACCCCAATACCCTGCACCCCCAAACGCGGCACCCCTAGGTCCTGAACAACAAGGTTCTGCACCCCCTAACCCTGCACCCCCATATTCTGATCCCTGCACCCTCTACCCCCAGATCCTTCCCTCCCAAAACCTGTACCCCTATAACCCTGCACCCCAAAACCCTGCACCCCAAAACCCTGCAACCCCAACTTCCGCAGCCCCAGTTCCTTAATGTGTGAAACCTGCACCCCCAAACCTTACACCCCAAATCCTGTCCCCCCAAACCATGTACCCCAAAAATCAAGACCCCTCAAACTTGCACTCAAAACTCTGCACCACAAAATCCTGCCCCCCCAGTTCCTAAAGACATGAAACCCGCACCCCTAAATCCTGCCCTACCAAACCCTTCAGCCCTGCACCCCAAGATCCTCCCACCCTAAACCCCAACACCCTGCACCCATAAATCCTGTACCCCCAGATCTGCGCCAAACCCTGCCCCCCCAAACCCTGTCCCCCAACAGTGCACCCCCAAACCCCTTCACCCTAAACCTCTGCACCCAAAAATCCTTCTACCCTCAAACCCTGCACCCCAAGATCCTGCTGCCCTAAATCTTGAACACCCAAACCTTGCACCCTCCAATCTTGCACCCCCAAACCCTGCACCCCAAAAGCATTCATGACCAAATCCTGTACCCAAAATCCTGCACCCCCAAATTCCTTCTCCCCAACCTTGCACCGCAACGACCTGAACCGTCAAACCTTGTACCCCTAAAAGCTGCAACCACAAACCTGGCATCTCCCAACTCTGCACCCCAAATCATCCTTCCCCAAAACCTGCACCCCAGAACTGTACAAGCCCAGATCTTGCACCCCTAAATCTCTGCACTCCACAACCCTGCACCCTCAAATCCTGCACCCCTATATCCTGCCCCCCAAACCCCTGCACGTCCAAACCCTTGACTCCCAAATCCTGTAACCCTGTGCCAGGCACCCCCAAACCCTTCCCCACCAAACCCTGCACCCCCAATTCCTCCACCCCCACGTCATGAACCCCCAAACCCTGCTCCCCACAACTCTGCACCCCCAAACCCTGAATTCCCAAGCCCTGCACCCCAAACTTAGCTGTGCAAACTGTGCCCCCACCAAACCCTAACCCTGGCTCTCCAAACCCTGCACCCCAAACCCTGCACCACTAAACCTTGCACCCCAAAACCTGCTCCCCCTAATCCTCCACCCCCACATCCAGAATCTCCAAAACCAGCGACCCCAAATCCCCACATCCCCAATCGCTGCACCCCCAAATCATTTTCCTTCAAATCCTGCATGCAAAACTCGTACACCCCAAGATCCTGCACCCCCAAACCCTGCGCCCCAAACACTGCAGCCCCAAACCCTGCCCTTCTAGATCCTGCACCCCAATACCCTGCACCCCCAGGTTCTGAACCTCCAAATCCAGCTCCCCCAAACCCTGCCCTACCAAACCCTTCAGCCCAAACCCCGCCCCCCCAGATCCTTCTCTCCCAAATCCTGCACCCCCAATTGGGCTGTCCCAACTGTGTACCCCAAAGTCCTGACCCTTCCAAACCTGCACCCCCAAATCATGTCTGACCCAACCCTTCATCCCAACCCCCTTCACCCCAAGATCCTGCTGCCCTAAACCCTGCTACCGCAAATCTTGTACCCTCAGATGCTTCCCCCAATATCCTGCAATCCCCAACCCTGCACCCCCAATTCTGCCTCCCCAAACCCTGCACCCCCAAAACACTGCACCGCTACACCTTGCACCCCAAAACCCTGCTCCCCTAATCCTCCCCCCAAAAACTCTGCACCCCAAAACCCTATACCCCAAAACCCTGCCCCCCACAAGTTGCACCCTAAAACCCTGCACCCCCAAAACCTGTAACCCCAGATCCTTCCCCCCCAAACCTGGCACCCCCAACCCCTCACCCCAAAGCCCTGCACCCCCAAATCTGTCCCCACCAAACCCTTCTGCCCTGCACCCCAAGATTTTCCCCCAAAACAATGCGCCCCAAACCTTGAATGTGCAAACCCTGCACACCCAGGTCCTGAACAGCTGAACCCTGCACCCCCAAATCTTTTAACCCTCAAACCTGCATCCCCAAACCCTGCACCCCAAATTCTTCACCCCAAAATCCTGCCCTACCAAGCCCTTCACCCAAACACCCTGCACCTCCAGATCCTGCACCCCTAAACCCTGAAACACAAATCCTGCACCCCCAGATCCTGCCACCCAAATCCTGCACTTCAAAACACTGCACCCCCAAATCCTTCAACCTCATTTCCTGAAGCCCCAAATCCTGCTGCCTCAGATCCTTCCCTCCCAAACTCTGCACCTCCAAAACCTGCACCCCAAGATCCAGATACTATGAACACTATACCCTCAAATCCTGTACCCCAAATGCAGCCCCCCCATCCTGCCTCCCCACACGCCGTACTCAAACCCTGCACCCCAAAAACCCTGCACCCCCAAATCCTGCACCCCAAAATCCTGCCCTACCAAGCTCTTCACCCAAACCCCCACACCCCCAGATCCTGCACCCCTAAACCCTGCACCCCCAAATCCGGCACCCCCAGACGCTCCCTTTCCTTCTTTCCTTCTTTCCTTCTTTCCTTCTTTCCTTCCTTCCCAAATCCTGCCCCCCCAAATCCTGCCCTACCATACTCTTCACCCCAAGCCCCTGCACCCCAAATTCCTGTTACCCTCAACCCTGAACCCCCAAATCCTGCCCCCCAGATCCTGCAGCCCCAAAGTGAGCACCCCAAAATCAAGTCCCCCCAAAACCTGCGCTGGAAACACTGCAGCCCCAGATCCTGCACCCTCAGATCCTCCTGCCAAAAACCTTGCACCCCAAACCCTGAACTCCCAAACTCTGCACAAAAAGCCCTGCACCCTCAAATCCTGCACCCCTAACCCTGAACACACGAACCCTGCACCCCCAAAGAATTCGCCCCCAAACCTTGCACCTCCAAGTCCTGCACCTCAAAGTCCTGGAAACCCAAGCCCTTCAACCCCATCCCTGCAACACCAAATCCTGTACCCCAAAACCCAGCACCCCAAAACCCTGCACCCCAAATCGTGCCCTACCAAACCTTTCACTGCAAACCCCTGCACCCCAAGATTGTACTACCTTCCACACTGAACCCCCAAATCCTACACCCCCAGATCCTTGCCTCCCAAAACTCTGCACCCCCAAGTGCTGCACCTCAAATCTCTCACCCCCAAATCCTTCCCCCAAACTCTGCACCCTCAAATCCTTCACTCCCAAACCCTGCACCCTTAATTCCTTCACCACCAGTTCCTGAACTCATGAAACCTGCACCCGCAAACCCTGCACCCCCAAACCCTCCACTCTTAGACCTGACTTCTAAACCCTGTACCCCCAAACGGTGCATCCCCAAATCCCGAAGCCCCACATCCTTCCCTCCCATACCCTGCAGACCCAAATATTGAACCCCCAAATCCTGAACTCCAGGATCTTGCACCACCAGACCTTGTACCCCCAAGTCAGGCCCCCAAAATCCTGCAGCCCCAACCCTGCACCCCCAAATCCTGCACCTCTAATCCTCCACCCCCTTAGCACTGCACCCCAAAACCTGCACCACCAAATCTTGCACTCCCAAAACCTCCCCTGTCCAAACCCTGCACTTCAAAATGCTGCACCCCGAATCCTTCTCCCCAAAACCCTGCACCCCCAAATCCTGACCCCAAAACGCTGCACCCCCAAATCCTGCACCCCATGGCCCTGCACTCTCAAATCATGCACGCCCAAAACATGTGCACCCTAAACCGTGCACCCCCAAATCATGACTCTCCAAATCCTACACCCCCAAAACCTGCAGCTTCAAAAGCTGCGCCCCAGATCCTGCCTCCTACAACCCCAAATCCTGCACCCCAATAGCCTACACCCCCAGAACACTGCACCCCCAAACCCTGCACCCCCAGATCCTGTGCCTTAACACCCTGCACACCCAAACACTTCAGCTCCTGCCTCCCCAAACCCTGCCCTCCCTAACTCTGCACCCCAGAATCCTGCACCCCAAAATCCTAAACCCCTTAACCCTGCACCCCCAAATCCTGCAGACCCATGTCCCGAACCTCCCCAAAAACCCAGCACCTCAAACCCTGCCCCACCAAAACCTACATCGCCAAATCCTGCAGCCGCAGGTTCTGAACACCCAAAATCTGCACCCCCAAATCCCTTAACTCCCAAAACCTGCACCCCCAATTCTGCCTCCCCAAGACCTGCACCCACAAACCCTGCACCACTAAATTTTGCACCCCCAAGCCCCTGTACCACAAATAATGCCCCCCACAACTTGCACCCTAAAAACCTGCACCCCCAAATCCTGTCCTACCCAACCCTTCACCCAACCCCCTTCACCCCAAGATCCTGCTGCCCTAAACCCTGCATCCCCAAATCATCCCTCCCAACCCTGCCCCCTAAACCCTGTCCCCCTAAAGCCTGACCCCTAAACCCTGCTCCCCAAACCCCTGCTACCCCAAATCTTGTATCCCCAGATCCTGCACCCCACACCTGCACCTCCAGATCCTGGCCCCAAACACTACACCCCAAACCCCTGCACCCAAAGATCCTACTGCCCTAAACCCTGAACCCCCAAATCCTGCACCCCCAGACCCTGTAGTCCCAATCAGGCCCCCCAAAACCCTGCCCCCCCATCCTTGCACCCCAAAATCTGCACCATGTAATCCTCCACCCCCTTAACACTGCACCCTTAAAACCTGCACCACCAAATCTTGCACCTCCAAAACCTCCCCCCTCCAAAACCTGCACCCCGAAATGCTGCCCTACCCAACCCTCCACCCCAAACCCCTTCACACCAAGACCCTGCACCCTCAAACCCTTCGCCTCAAAATTCTGCACCCCAAACCCTTCACCCCCAAACCCTACACCACTAAATCCCGCATCCCCAGATCCTGCCCCCAAAACTCTACACCCCCAAACCCTGAACCCCCAAATCCTGCACCGCAATTCTGCACCACAAAATCCTGCACCTCCAGATCTTGAACCAACAGATCCTTCCCCCAACACCCTGCACCCCCAAACCCTCTACCCCCAAATGCTCCACCCTGAAACCCTGCACCCCAGAACACTTTACCCTAAAACCTGCACCAGTAAATCCTTCCCTCCAACACCCTGCACCCCCAAATCCCACGCCTCTTAATCCTGCACACCCTAATGCTGCACCCTAAATCCTGCTACCTTAAACCCTGAACCCCCAAATCCTGCACCCCCAGATCCTTCCTTCCCAAACTCTGCACCAAATCCTGCACCACAGGATCCTGGACCCCAAAGCCCTGAACCCCCAAAGCCTACACTCCCAAACCTGCACCCCCAAATCCTGTCCCTCCAACCCTGCACCTCCCGACCCTACACCCAGACCCTGCAACCCAAAACTCTTCCAGACCAAGTCCTGGACCCTAAATTCTTCCATCCCCTAACACTGGACCCCCACATCCTCCAACCCCAAATCTTGTCCCCCCAAACCCTGCCGTTCAAAACCTGGCATCCCCAAACCTGCACGTTGAAAACCCACAACCCCAAAAGCTGCACCCCCAGATTCTGGCCCCAGCCCTGCACCCCCAAATCCTTCAGCTTGAAAATTTTTCCCCAAATCCTGCACCCCCAGTTCCTAAAGATGAAAAATTTGCATCCCCAAACCCCCACCCCAAAGCCCTGCACCCCTAAACTCTACTCCCCCAACCCTGCACCCCCAAATCCTGCACCCCAGATCCTGAATCCCAAACCCTTCACCCCCAAATTCTGCTTCCCTAAATCTCACACTCCCAGCTCCTGCCCCCCCAATCCCTGCCCCCCCAATCCATGCACCCCTAACATCCTGCACACTAGGATTGTCATTCCTAAACCCCCAGTTCCTGAACACGCAAACCCTGCACCCCAAATCCTGCCCTACCAAACTCTTCACCCCAAATCCCTGCACCTCAAAACCCTGCACCCCCAAGTCCTGCCACCCCACATCCTTCACTGGAAAACTCACACCCCAAAACCCTGGACCACCTGCCCCCCCAAACACTGCACCTCCAAATTCCTCCCCTCAACACCCTGCACCCCCAGATCCTGACCCTGAAACCCTGCACCCCCAAAACCTGCACCCCCAAGCCCTGCACCCTAAAATCATGCTCCCCAAACCCTGCACCCCCAGATCGTGCCCTGCCAAACTCTTCACCCCAAATCCCTGCACCCCAGGATCCTGCTGCCCTAACCACTGAACCCCCATGTCCTGCATGACCAAACCCTACACCCCAAGATCCTTCCCTCCCAGACTCTGCACCAAATCCTGCACCACAGGATCCTGGACCCCAAAGCCCTGAACCCCCAAAGCCCCTCCCAGACTCTGCATCCCCAGGTCCTGCACCCCCAAATCCTCCAACCCGATGTCCCAAACCCTCAAACCCTGCAGACCCAAAATCCTGCACCCCAGATCCTGCACCTCAAGAACTGACCCCCCAAACCCTGCACCCCCAGATCCTGCACCCCAAATCCTGCACCTTAAACCCCTGCACCCCAAATCCTGCACCCCAGTACCCCAGACCACCAAATCTTGCACCTCCAAATCCTGTCCCCTTCAAGCCCCTCTACCCCCAAATCCTGCACCCAAACCCTGCACCCCAAAACCTGCACCCCCAAACTCCTTCACCCCCAAATCCTGCACCCCAAACGCTACTCCCCTAAACTTTCCACCCCCAAACCCTGCCACCCTAAGATCCTGGTACCCTAAACCCTGCACCCCCATATCATCCTTCCCTATACCCTACACCCCAAAACACTGCACTCCAAAACACTGCACCCCAAAACCTGGCACCCCAGAACCCTGCACCCCTAAATCCTAAACCCCCAAATCCTGGCCCCAAACCCTGCACCCACATATCCTTCACCTTGAAATCCTGTCCCCCAAAGCCTTCACCCCCCAACCCTACACCCCTAAATCCCGCACCCCCAGATCCTGCCGCCCAAACCCTGAAGCCCCCAACCTCAACCCCAAAATCCTGCACCCCCAGATCCTTCCCCACAATCCCTGACCCCCCCAAACACTGCATCCCCATATCCTGCACCCCAAGATCCTGCTACACTAAACCCTGAACCTGCTGTACACCCCCAATTCTTCTCTCACAAACCATGCACCCCAAAACTCTGTACCCCCGAATCCTGTTCTCCAAAACAATGCGCCCCAAGCCTTGAACGCACAAACCCTGCACACCCAGGTCCTGAACAACTGAACCCTGCACCCCCAAATCCTTTAACCCTCAAACCCTGCACCCCCAAATCTTTCTTTCCTTCCTTCCTTCCTTCCTTCCTTCCTTCCTTCCTTCCTTCCTTCCTTCCTTCCTTCCTTCCTTCCTTCCTTCCTTCCTTCCTTCCTTCCTTCCTTCCTTCCTTCCTTCCTTCCTTCCTTCCTTCCTTCCTTCCTTCCCCAAACCTGCACCCCAAGTCCTGCCCTACCCAACCCTTCACCCCAAACCCCTGCACCCCACAGTCTTGCTGCCCCAAATCCTGCAATCCCAAACCCTGCACCCAAAATTCTGCACCCCAAACCCTGATCCCTGAAACACTGCACCTCCAAACCCTGCACCCCCAAATCCTTCCCCAACACCCTGCACCCCAAACCCTGAGCCCCAAATCCCTCACCCAAAAACCCTGCACCCCTCAAACCCTGCACCCCAAGATCCTGCTCCCCTAAATCTTAACACCCAAACCTCGCACCCTCAAATCTTGCACCCTGTCCTGGTTTTGTTAAAAACAAGTTTCTCTTTCAGTGAATTTTGCCTGTCAGCTAAAGCTTCATATTAGCTGCATTTTCCTGGAGAACCAGACCCATGTTTTGGTAAACATAGCAATGGAATGCAAACTTAATGATAAGCATGGATGGACATCTCGTGAGAGGGGCAACGAGAAACAAGTGACCAAGAAACTGACCAACTGTGTATAACATTCCATTCACGTGAATACTTCATATAAAAGTGGGAGATCACGAGGATCTCGTCCCTTTTGCCTTATGGCCGACATTAGGAGAGGATCTTGCTACTCATCCCTGAGAACTGAGCCCTAGTGACAGACTGAATCCAGCTCCGCTTGGTTGCAGAGTCTAATCCAGGACTTTGGTTGCCGGCTCTGCAGTTGCTGAGACTTTCAAGATTGGTTTTGTATATTTTGTATTATTTTCTCTATTCTCATTAGTAGCATTAGTAAAACATCTTTAATTTTTCCAACTCTCTTCTCTCTGTTCTTCTTTCCCTCCCGATCGCCTGTCCTGAGTGGGAAGGGGGGAGAGGGAGGGGCAAAAAGGGGGAAGTGGGGGGGGGGGCAGAGGGGGTTAACAATACATCTGCCAGGGTTTTATTGTTACCCCGCAATCTTAACCCTCGACACACCCCCAACACCCTGAACCCCGAAAGCATTCATGCCCAAATCCTGCACCCTAAAATCCTGCCCCCCCAAACCCTGAAACCCAAATCCTGCACCCCAACACCCTTCACTCTCAAATCATGCACCCCCAAAAATGTGCACCTTTAAACCATGCACCCCCAAACTATTCAACCCAAACATTGCACCCCCAATTCCTGACTCTCCAGATTCTTCCCGCAACACCCTGTACCCCCAAACCCTTCACCCCCCTGCCTCCCAGAACCCTTTGTTCCCAAACCTTGTACCCCAAACCCCTGCACCCCAAGATCCTGCTACCCTAAACCCTGCACCCCCATATCATTCTTCCCTAAACACTGCACCCCAAACCCAGCACCCCAGAACCCTGCAATGCCAAATCCTGCCCCTTAAACTGCACACCCCCAAATTCTGCACCCTAAAGTCCTGCACCCCAAAATCCTGCACCCCAAACCACACCCTACCAAAACGTTATGTCCCAAACCCCTGCACCCAAGAACCCTACACCTCCAACCCTGCACCCCCAAATCTTGCACCCCCAAAAACCCAGCACCCCAAAGCATTCCCTCCCAAATCCTGCACCCCAAATCATGCAATCCCAAAACCTGCATCCTAAACTCTACCACCAAACCCTGCACCCCCAAACCCTGCACCCCAAATCCTGCACACCAACATCTTACACCCTGAAACACTAAAACCTCAAATCCTACCCCCCACACCCTGCACCCCAAATCCTTCCTCCAGAACACTGCATCCCTAAACCCTGCACCCTAAATCCCTGCAGCCCCAAACCTTGTCTAACCTTTCCCCCCCCAAAACCTGCACCCCCAGATCCTGTCCCCAAACTCTGCACTTCCAGATCCTGCCCCCCTAAACCCTTAAAGCCCAAATATTGCACCCCTAGGTCCTTCCTCAACACCCTCTACCCCCAAATTCCCCACCTGAAAGCCTGCACCCCCAGATCCTGCACCCCAAAATCTCTCCACTGTCAAATCCTGCACCCCAAATCCTGTCCTCCCACACAATGAACCCTAAATTACTGCAGCCCCAGGTCCTGAGCACCCAAAGCCTGCACCCCGAAATCCTGCACCACCAAGTCCTGCACCTTAAAGCCCTGCACCGAACATCCTGCCCCCCAACTCTGCACTTCCAAAACCTGAACCTCAAAACCTTGCACCCCCAAATCCTGACCCCCCAGATAATGCCCCCAAAACCCTGCATCCCCAATTCTTCATCCCTAAACTCTGCACCCTCAAAACGTGCACCCTTAAATTCTGCACCCAAAATCCTTCCTCCCAAGCCATGAACCCCCAAAACCTGTAATACCAAACTCTTCAACCCTGAATCCTGCACCCCAAAACCCTGCACCCCCAAACCCCTGCACCCCAAAATACTGCACTCCAAACCCTGCAGGCTAACCCCGGCACCCCAAAGCCCTGCACCCCAAAATCCTGCTCCCCCAGTTCCTGAACACGCAAAACCTGCCCCCCCCAGCCCTGCACCCCAAACCTTGCACCCCAAATCATTTTCCTTCAAATCCCACACCCAAAACTCGTACACCCCAAGATCCTGCACCCCAAAACCCCGTCCCCTAAACTTTGTACCCCCACACCTTGCCCCCCAATGCCTGCATCCCCAAACCCTGCAACCCAAAATCCTGCCCTACCCAACCCTTCACCCTAAACCCTTCACCCCAAGACCCTGCACCTGAAACCCTTCACCTCGAAATTCTATCCCCCAAAGCCTTCACCCCCCAACCCTACACCCCTAAATCCCGCATCCCCACATCCTGCTGCCCATACCTTGCACTGTTAGACCCTGCACCCCAAACTCCTGCACCTCCAAACTTTGCACCCCATAACCTGACACTCCAAACCCTTGCACTCTCAAACCCTGAACCCCCAAATCCTGCAGCCTCAGTTCCTAAACACGTGAGTCCTGCACCCCCAGACCCTCACCCCTGCACCCCACAGTCTTGCTACCGCAAATCCTGCAATCCTAAACCCTGCACCCAAAATTCTGCCCCCCAAACCCTGATCCCTGAATCACTCCACCTCCAAACCCTGCACCCCCAAATCCTTCCCCAACACCCTGCACCCCCAACCCCTGCACCCCCTAACCCTGAACCCCAAATCCCTCACCCAAAACCCTGCACCCCTCAAACCCTGCACCCCAAAATCCTGCTGCCCTAAATCTTGAACACCCAAACCTTGCACCCTCAATTCTGACACCCCTAAACCCTGCACCCCCAAATCCTTCACCTGAAAACCCTGGAACACCAAATCTTGCAACCCGAAATCCCTCTCCCAACACCCTGCACCCCCAAACCCTAAACGCCCAAATCGTCCACCCCCACGTCCTGAACCCCCAAACCCTGCACATCTAACCCCTGCACCTCTTAAATCCTACACCCCAGAATCCTGAACCCCTCAAATCCTGTACCCCAAAATCCTGCACCCCCAGTTCCTGAACCTGCAAAACTTGCCCCCGCAAACCCTGCACCCCAAAACCCTGCAGCTCAAAACCCTGCACCCCAAAACCCTGCCCTATCACACCTTGCACTACAAACCCCTTCACCCCAAAATCTTACCCGCTTAAATCCTGCAGCCCCATATCCCACCTAACCCTGCCCCCCAAATCCTTCCTCCCAACCCTGCACCCTGAAATCCTTCACCCCCAGATCATACACCCCCAAACCCTGCACCCCCAAAACATTCACCCCCTAACACTGCACCCCCAAATCCTGGAACCCCAAACCTTGAATTCCCAAACCCTGCAGCCCAAATCCCTGCGCTTCCAAACCCTGCACCCCAAAATCCAGCACCCCAGTCCCCTATACACCTAAATTCTGCACCCCCAGGTCCTAAACGTGCGAACCCTGCACCCCCAAACCCTCACCCCAAACCTTACATACACAAATCTGAACGTGGAAATCCTGCACCCCCACGACCTGAACCCCCAAACCCTGTACCCCTAAAACCTGCAACCACAAACCCGGCACCTCCAAACCCTTCAGCCCAGTCCCTCCACCCCCAGATCCTTCTCTCCCAAATCCTGCACCCCAATACCCTGCACCCCCAGGTTCTGAACCCCCAAATCCTGCTCCCCCAAACCTGCATCCCCAAACCCTTCATCCCAAACCCTGCCCGCCCAGATCCTGCTCTCTCAAATCCTGCTCCCTTAATTGTGATGTCCAAACTGTGCACCCCAAAGTCCTGGCCCTTCAAAACCTGCACCCCCAAATTCTGCCTCCTCAAGCCTGTACCCCCAAACCCTATACTCCAAAAATCCTGCACTCCCAAGCCTGGCACCCCCAAAATCCTGCCCACCCAAACCCTGCACCCCAAATATCTCACCCCCAGATCCTTCCCCCAGACCATTTCCCCCGAATCTTGTACATCCAAACCCATCCCCCAAACCCCTGAACTCTGCTCCCCCAAACCTTGTCACCCAAATCCATCACCCCCAGATCCCGCTCCCCAAAACCCTGCACCCAAAATCCTGCCACACAAACCCTGCACCCCCAAATTCTGACCCCCAATCAAGGCACTTACAAACCCTGCACCCACAGGTCCTTCCCCCCCAAATCCGGCACCCCAAATCCCTGCACTCTCAAATCTTGCACCCCCAGAAAACGTGCAGCCCAAATCGTTCACCCTGTATCCTGCCCCTTTAAACCCTGCACTTCAAAACCCTGCACCCCCAAATCCTTCCCCCAAACACCCTGCACCCATTAATCCTGTACCCCCAAATCCTGCACCCCCAAGTGCTGAAACTTCAAACTCTGCACCGTCAGAGCATTCCTTGCCCTACCCTGCACCCCCAAATCCTGCACCCCAATATCCTGCCCCTCCAAAACCCTACACCCCCTAAACACTGCACCCCAAATCTGCACCCCCAAACCCATGTGTAGATTATGTCCTTAGGGACGTGGTTTAGTGCCAGTTTTGGGTTTATGGTTGGACTCAATCCTGAGGGTCTCTTCCAACCAAAATGACTCTATGATTCTCAGCCACTCAGAGAAGTCAGGAGTTCGGGCCTGCCCATTGAACTCGGCTGCCCTGCAGGTGACCAGGAGCTCTACTGAGTTCCAGAAAAGCAGGAAGACCCAGGAAGGCCATGGCCAAAGAGGTTCAAGCCCTGGCAGGATGTCCACTGTGAAGGGAACACTGGTCCCATGGTTGGTATGCTCCCCATGCAGCACAGGGTACTTCTGAGAGGGTTCAGGTGGACTTGCCAGTGGTGGGTTTACAGTTGGACTCCATGATCATAAAGGTCTTTTCCAGCCTAAATGATTCTATTCTATTCTATTCTATTCTATTCTATTCTATTCTATTCTATTCTATTCTATTCTATTCTATTCTATTCTATTCTATTCTATTCTATTCTATTCTATTCTATGCGGATTATGAGGGGTTAGAGGTGGCCCGTGGGACCTCGCACGATTCACTAACACGCGGTCAGGGGGAAGGGTCGAAGGCGGGCACAGCGGAAAGCTCTTTGCCCTGCTGGCCACAATTGATGCACCAGCAGGACCGGGGAGAGGGGAGTTGGGTACGGTCCTTTTCTCTCTGCAATGGATGGAAAACCGCTCGTCTCAGGGCACGAGCATCGTAACAAAGCCCAGAGGCTGTTCTCCCAAGGAAGAGATAAAGAGGCTAAAGATGATTCCTTATCGCGATTGAGAGACGGACGCCACTTGATACAAGCATAGTATCCACCTTTATTATTCAAAATGTCCGCATTTATACATCAAAAGGCGTGCGTGTCTTATGCTAATTGGCTAATCACCTTAACAGACAGGAGGCTGGCCACCCCCGGCGGGAACACTGGTCAGGCAGTATTCGCATAACAAGAAGACTGCCACTTCGTAGTCACAAACTGCTTCCCGCCTCAGGGTACAGGCACCGCCCCCTACTTCGTAACTATGGCAACACTTAGCCTCACACACACGGCAAACATACAACAAACTAACTTATTAACTCTAAATCCAGACAATCCACATCTCCCCCTTTTTTATTTTATTTTAATTAACTGGTTCCTCCCAAGGTCGGTAACCGACCAACTCGAGGACATCCTGTCTCACCAACACCTCTATACTAAAGAACACACACGGAACCACCACCAACAATGTACAAATCATTAAGAGAATAGAAACTCCTTGTTCAAGCAAATCTTTCGCCCATTTTCATGACCTCTAAAACAAAGTTCATTCAATTACTAATCAGTAGTGTCTTCTATATCAGTCGCGAGATCAGGACCAGGAATATCTTCAGGAGACTGCTGTAGTGTCTCTCGGAAAGGTCTCACGTTTTTAGCCGGGATCCAGCGAGGGCCTCTTTCTGTAGAAACACAAGCATAACCTCTTCCCCATGTAACAAGGGGATAGGGTCCCATTATCTTACCTGTTTCTGGGTCCCGAATCAACACTGACGGCTTAACCTTGGGTTCAAAAAGGTTGTTTGTACTAAAATGGCGAACTACTGGAGGATTATTATCTAATAGAGAACAATTCAAAAAATTAAAAACATACAAGGCTTTCTGTATTCGCTCCTCTGGCGTAGCAGCCCCTATTCCCCCTTTTTGTTTTAATAATAAACGTTTTAAAGTTTGGTGAGAACGTTCTATCAAAGCTTGACCCGTGGGAGAATGAGGGATGCCTGTGATGTGAGAAATTCCCCAAGTGGCAAAAAAGGTTTTTATTGATTGAGAGATATATGCAGGACCATTATCTGTTTTAATTTGGGAAGGTATCCCCAGGGTAGAAAAAGCACGCATTAAGTGTTTCCGCACATCGCGTGCTTTTTCACCAGTATGGCACGAGGCGAACAAAGCTCCAGAAAAAGTGTCAATAGAGCAATGAATATACTTTAAACGACCAAATTCAGCAAAATGGGTGACATCTGTTTGCCAGAGTTGAAGACTCTGTAAACCTCTAGGATTGACTCCTCCAGCTATGGAAGGAAAAGAATGTCTTTGACAATCAGGACACACCGCAATGATATTATTGGCTTGTTGTAAAGTAAGATTGAACTGACGTTTTAGGCCTCCAGCGTTTTGGTGGAAAAAAGAATGACTAAGTTTAGCTTGCGCTACACGGTCTGGTAATACCTGTACTGGTAACGTCAGCATATCAGCCTGCCGGTTTCCTTCTGCTATAAAACCTGGTAGAGAAGTGTGAGATCTGACATGCATAATAAAATAAGGGTGAAGACGGGAGTTTAACAGAAAAATAAGTTCTTGCAGCAAATTAAACAGTGCCGTATGAGAGACATCTCGTAGCACAGAAGCTTCTGCTCGACTAACAATTCCTGCAACATAAGCAGAATCAGTAATTATATTAAGAGGAACAGACCATTTGTGAAAGACTCGAACAACTGCAGACAACTCCACTATTTGAGGAGAACCCTGTACAATTTCAATATCAGATTCCCACCGTTGACATTGACCATTCCACCAAAGAATAACCGACCTGTAAGATCTCCCAGAGCCATCTGTAAAAACAGTAAAGGCTTGTAAAGGTTGGTCACTCCGCTTTGGAATAGGTAAAAGGTGAAAATCAACATTTAACAATTTATGAGAAGGCGGATGAGAAGTAAGCTGACCTGAATAATTAGCTAGAGCTATACCCAATGCGTCTGATTGCTGTTGTAACCACTGCAGGTAAACATTTGTTACTGGCATACATATAAGAATAAAGTCCGTGCCCGCCAGGGTAAGTAATCGCTGTCGAGCCCTGATGATTAAAGATGCAAACATCTCATGCTGGGTAGAAATCGTCTTTGTGGCTTGGTTAGGTAAGAAAATCCATTCAATAATCAATAAAGGGTCCGTTTTCTGGCAATCCCATTGAAAAATAAGTGCATGAGGCTGTCGAACAGGGTTAAGGATGATTAATTGAAAAGGCAATTCTGGTTCCCATCGATGCGCTTGTCTAGAGGTAATTGCTGCTGCAACTTTATGCAAGGAAGCTACGGCCTCAGGACCGAGACTTCGTGGAGCGTTTAAATCTGAACTTCCTTTAAGCATTTCGAATAAGGAACAAAGATCCACATTAGTGATTCCTAACAATGGTCTAACCCAATTAATTGTTCCTAACAGTTTTTGCACATCATGTAAATTCTTTATATTCACCTGTATTTGTAAAGGTTGTGGGGTAATAGTCTGAGCCCTTATACGCCATCCTAAATATTTCCAAGGTGGTATTTTTTGAATTTTTTCTGATGCAATACAAAGGCCTGCTGTTTTTACAGCAGCCATGACAAGGGCTACAGCTTTCTCCATGACCTCATGGTGTTGTGCTGCCACTAGAATGTCATCCATGTAATGATATAACAATACAGCAGGTACCACAGTTCTAACAGGACTAAGTATTTTCGCCACATACCATTGGCATATTGTGGGACTATTTTTCATTCCCTGCGGTAGCACAACCCACTGGTATCTTTGTAAAGGAGCTTGCATGTTAACGCTAGGGACCGAAAAGGCAAATTTAGAAGCATCATCCGGATGCAATGGAATATTGAAAAAACAATCTTTGAGATCTATAATAGTTAAATGCCAATCTCGAGGGATCATGGTAGGTGACGGAAGCCCGGGTTGCAGGGCTCCCATGTCTTCCATAGCGTCATTAATTTTTCGGAGGTCATGGAGCAAGCGCCACTTGCCAGTCGGTTTTTTAATAACAAAAACAGGCGAGTTCCAGGGACTCATAGAGGGCACAATATGTCCCATAGATAATTGTTCATTAACTATATCTTGGAGGGCGCGAAGTTTTTCCAGTGGCAGGGGCCATTGATCAACCCAAATAGGAGCTTCCGTTTTCCAAGTTAACTTTAGGGTTTCACGCCCCTCAATGGCCCCACCTAAAAATGTGTCTGAATAGACATCCCCCACTGGGACAAGACATCGCGCCCTCACAAGACCATAGGTACTGGTAAGATGAACGGTTTGACTGAGGCAACTTGTCCTTCTGAATTTTGAACTTGTATTATTTCTGCACTTTGGCGACTAGCTCCATACCCCCCGATTCCTGCTAATGTCTGAGAGACATCAGCTAAAGGCCACTTAGAAGGCCACTTTGCTTGAGAAATAACTGTAACATCTGCACCTGTATCAATAATTCCACTTAACACAACTTGCTGACCTCCACGAATAAGGGTGCATTGGCATATAGGACGTTTTTGTGAAATGGCTTGAACCCATAAAATTAGTGGTTCTCCCGTAGATCCAAAATTTCCCTGTCTTTGCGGGAGCGATTGATCAAAAATTGGGGCATAATCCTCCTTAGGAATCAGTATTAATTGTGCAATACGACTTCCCTCTGGCACTGTACAAGGAGGAAACGGGGTCCAAGCCATAATTTTGATTTCTGAATTACTGTCAGGATCAATTACTCCAGGCAATACAAAAAGTCCTGACAGAGTGGCAGATGACCTTCCTAATAATAATGCTTGTGTTCGAGGAGGTAAAGGACCTGCGACTTTAGTAGGCAGTAAGTGAATAGAGGAATCAAGTAACGTTACTGTGTGGGTGGTTGCCAGGTCCAGGCCTGCGCTCCCTGCTGTTGCTGGACGGAGGCTGGAAACACTCCTGTTTCCTGCGCTCCCTGCTGTTGCTGGATGGAGACTGGCCGCGGAACTTGTGTCTGTGCGCGCCGCGGTCCCGCGCTCTGCGATCGGTTTCCCAGTATGGGACGTCCTTGGAAGTCATATTTAGATCGACATTGATTGGCATAGTGGCGCCCTTTTTGGCACTTGGGACAAACCCCAGGTGTTTGGGGTCGTTTGGCACTAAACCAGTCTTTTTTAAGATGTCCCGGTTTTCCACACTCATAGCAGTTTCGCTGTGGATTGGCGCCCATCGGGCCGCGCATGGCCGCAAAAGCAGCGGCCATTGCCTCATATTTATGCTCCATAGTGCCAATTCTGTTACAGGCTTCCACTATTTCAATTAAAGTAAGGTTCTGATTTGGAAGAGATTTTAAGAGTTTTTTACAATCAGCGTTAGCATTTTCCACAGCCAATTTGAGGAGCAGAATCTCCCGAGCTTGTACGTTATCAACTTGCCGCTCTAAGGCTTGTTTTAATCTATCTATAAACTGCATATACGGCTCGCGAGATTCTTGGGTAATGCTAACAAAGGCTTTTTGAGGTTTACTAGAGTCAGGGACTCTTAACAGGGCCTTTTTTGCTTCCTCCCGAATTGCTTCTAAAGCCTCCCGGGGGATATCCCTAGCTTGGCCAGCCGGATCAGAATGCTGCCCAATTCCCATGAGGTGTTCTATAGTTAATGCAGCTAAGGCGGCATTAGCATGTCCTACATAACCCTGCAAAATTGTTTGCAATCCCGTTCTCCACTGAGACTCCCACATTGTATATTGCGTTGGGGTTAATAACAACCGCGCAAGGGATTTTAAATCATGTGGGGTCATAACATACGTATCAAATACAGAAGATAAAAGGCTTGCAAAATAAGGGGAAGACAATCCATGTTCAGTAACTGTACGGCGCAACTCCTTAATAACCGAAAAAGAAAGAGCTTCCCACTGAGCCTGAGCCCCCCCCCGTCCTTGATATATAACAGGGGCTACTATAGTTCTGGCTATCTCCAACTCCCCCTCGTTTATCGCTTGGCGCTTAATTTTTCCCCAAACCTCATGAGGATCAGGGGGAAAAAGATCAGGTTTCTTTTCAGGGTCAATCGGACCCGGGTCAAAGGGATCATCCTCCGGGGGATATCCAGCAGCACAAGCTAATGGCGGCGCAGAAGGTGCGTGCGAGAGAGAATAGGGCGGCGGCGCAGAAGCAGCGGCAGCCGCGGTGGCGGTAGCAGCATAGGAAGGAAGTGGCTGAGGCAAAACGGCCGCCGGGCGGAATGGGGGGGGCAACTGAACTCCCTCCTCGGAGTCTCGCTGATTTTGCTCTTGTGCCTTTACAGTTTCAGAAATTTTTCTCCAACTGGGGAGCATACGCTGCGCTTCCTCATTTCCCGAGGTGGCTGCGTCCCATAACTTTATCCCCACTTCGTCCCAAAATTCACGCGTAAAAATAGAAACAGCAGTCACTGTAGGAATCTCAACCTGCGCCCATTTAAGGATTAGCTCAAGATCTTGTCCTGAAAGCGTCTCCCTCCCGTGTTTCTTAAGGAGAGCTTTCATTAATTCATAAACATCTCTCTCAGGGGAAGACTCCGCTTTCATTAGTTCATAAACGTCTCTCTCAGGGGAAGACTCCTGATTCCCCATTTTTTAGTTTCCCGCAGCTCACCTCTCGTTCTAGACGGGGGTGATTGTTTGGCCGGCCGGCTTATCCTGCTTCCTTTCAGCAGCTCATTCCACGTTCTGCGGGACTCGCGACATGCCACCAGATAGGTGGTTTTCTGCCTCTGGCGGTTTCTTCACTGAAGATCACGTCGAGGATCACCAATTTATCGCGATTGAGAGACGGGGACGCCACTTGATACAAGCATAGTATGCACCTTTATTATTCAAAATGTCCGCATTTATACATCAAAAGGCGTGTGTGTCTTATGCTAATTGGCTAATCACCTTAACAGACAGGAGGCTGGCCATCCCCGGCGGGAACACTGGTCAGGCAGTATTCGCATAACAAGAAGACTGCCACTTCGTAGTCACAAACTGCTTCCCGCCTCAGGGTACAGGCACCGCCCCCGTACTTCGCAACTATGGCAACACTTAGCCTCACACACACGGCAAACATACAACAAACTAACTTATTAACTCTAAATCCAGACAATCCACAATTCCTTTATTGGTTGTTTCCAACACATCAAGCCAAGACTTCTGGCTGACCTGAGTCTGTCAGCCAACACGCGGCCACAGAGTCCTTTGTCAAGCGCGTGTGCTGTCACTGCTGCTGCAGGAACTCATTTTGTCACCTGCATGCTGCCAGCGATCCCTGAGCTCCGGAGGCACGCTGGTGCTCAGGGCTGTCTGCAACCTGGTGTTCCCAGGTTTGCAATGGCCTCTCTCAGTTGCCTGGCTCTCTCTTCCAGCTGCTCGCTAATGAGAGCCAGCTTAGCAGCCTTCTGCTTGAGCCCATCCACTTCCTCCCGCACTTGAGGACAGCTTGCCTTCCCCAGCAGACAGTTCCCTTGAAGGACACTGCATCGCCGCTCGCGGTCCTTCAGGGCGCTCTGGAGATGGGCGTTCTGCTCCAGCAGCCTGACGTAAGTGCTCCCAGGCAGCCCGTCCTGCTGCTGCTCTACGGCCGCAACACCCACCTGTGCTGCCGAGCGCCCGCGGCTGCTCCTTCCTTGCGGCGGGGACTCCAAGCAGCGCAGCGCCGAGTCTTGCCCCGCAGTCTCTGGCCAAACCTGCGTGCTGTTCCCTTCCTCCCGCAGACGAGCCTCTGTGAAGTTCTTGCGAGTTTTCCGCTGCCCTTCTCCATGGCCGGAGTAAGATGCCATGAGGCTCTCTGAAGAGCAGGGCCCAGTGGCCCCGGTGTGCAGGCGGTGCCAGGCCCTGGCCCGGGTGCAGGAAGCGGGCTGCTCGCCCTCGGACCGCTCCAAGATGTACTTCAGGGAGAGTCTCCTCTGCTGCAGCAGTTGGTCTTCCAGGCGGAGGATGCGGGCGGCCTGCTCACCATGGCTCTCCCAGCACAGCTTGCTGAGGACGTCCTGCAGCTCAGCGCGGGCCCAGCTGCTGCTCCCGGCTCCTCTCACCAGCTCCTTGGCCAGCTGCCGCTGCAGGTCCCGAGCCTCACAGACGGCGTTGCCGCGCTGCTGCTGCAGCATCCCCGGCGCCTGGCGCAGCTCGGCCTCCTTGGAGCGCAGCAGCTGGCGGATCTGCACCGCCCACTGCCGCCGGATGAGCTCCCGCAGCCGCTGCAGCTCCCACGCCTGCCGCTGTGCCCATGCGGAGCGCAGCCGTGTGGCCAGGAGCCGCCGGTCCCGCTCGGCCGATCCTTCAGCTCCCACGTTGCACTGGTGAGGCGGCAGCGCAGCTCTTGGGCGTGGAGTCGCTCGGCCTCCAGCTCAGCCCGCACCCTCTCCAGCTGCTGGGGCGCTCGTCCTTCAGCACCAGGCCCCGGCGGGGCGACGGGCGGCTGCGCACTCCGGGCCCCTGGCCCACACCCCGCTGGCTCCTGGCTGCGGCCATGCCAACCACACGCCGCCAGCAACAGCCGCCGAGGCTGCGCATCACTCCCTCACAGCAGCTGCTGCCGCCCTTGACTGCGCAGAGCGGACTCAGCGTCCGCAGCCGGCCGGGCTGGGCGAGTGTGGCCTCAGCCCCGGGTCCTGGCCCCAGCACACAGAGGGGGTGAGGCCGCATGGCCTGGTGAGGGTGTCCTGGCCCTGAGCAGGCACAATTGCTCAACACTTGGCCACACCGGCTTCCTATTGGATGGGGCTTCGTTTCCCTCTTCGCCCTCAACGGTTCTGCATGTGAGAAGCTGGAGGACGTGACTGAAATACATATTTAATGGAAAACTGGGGGTTTGCTTATGGGCCTTCTTGAACCCCAGAATTGGACAAGGAAACCATCGTGGGTCATTTAATGGCATCTCCTGTGAACGTGCAGTTCTTTTCAGAGGCTTTTTGAGTCCTTTGGCTTTGAACATCACGAGACATTTTGGTCATTTTAATGGAAAACAGCGCCTCCTGGTGTGTAAGAGCTGCCAGTTTTCCTCCCAACACCTCAAAGTCCAAAGCGCCAAATTCCATCCCCCTGGGGCCCCGTCACCTCCTGGGGCTCCCGGCTCAGGAGCGGTGGTGCTGGCCCAGACGCCGGTGCCCACGGGGAGCTGGTGGCCATGACACGGTGGCCGTGATGGGCTGATGGGGTTGGCTTTAGCCCCAGGCCCAGCTGAGCCCAAGCCCGGAGGAGTGTGGGGGAAGGGGAGGAACATCCTCCCGAGGGGGACTTGCAGACAGAAAAGATTGCTGATGACCTGGACCGTGTTAGGAAGAGTGTTGCCAGCAGGCCAAGGGCGGTGATCCTTGCCCTGTACTCAGCACTGGTGAGGCCGTTCCTGGAGCACTGTGTCCAGTTCTGGGCTCCCCAGTACGAGAGAGAAACGGATGTACTATAGAGAGTGTCCGTCAAATGGCCTTAAAGAGGAAGGGACTGGAGCACCTCACATATGAGTAAAGGCTGAGAGAGCTGGGGCTGCTCAGCCTGGAGAAGAGAAGGCTCCCGGGGGATCTCATCAATGTGCATCAATACCTGCAGGGAAGGTGCCAAGAGGATGGAGCCAGGCTCTTTCCAGAGGCGCCCAGTGACAGGACTAAAGGCAATGGGCACGAACTGAAACACAGGAGGTTCCCTCAGAGCATCAGGACACAGTTTGTTGCTGCCTGGGTGACCGAGCCCTGGCAGAGGTTGCCCAGGGAGGTTGTGGAGTCGTCACCTTTGGAGATACTGAAAAGCCGTCTGGACATGGTCCTGGGCACCCAGCTCCGGGAGTCCCTGACTGAGCAGGGGCTGGACTAGATAACCTCCAGAGGTCCCTCCCACCCTCAACCATTCTGCGACTGTTATCTGTGACTGCATCATCAAGTAGTGTGGGGAAAAAACAGACAACCCCCCCCATCCAGAGGGCAATCTCCATTTCTGAAAGGGTCCCAAATCCTAAAAGGGCAAACTCAGTGGGAGATGCACATTGGGGTACTGGAGAAAACACACATCAGAGGTTTTGGTGATTTCCCGCCCTCTATATGACCTGCTTTGGAAAAGCAGGAGATGGGATTGGACCTCGCAGCATAAGAGCCCCTTAACATTCTGAAAGGTGAGCTTAAAATGTGCCAGAAGCTGGGCCCGCTGCAGCCACCGGAGCTGTCAGGGGTGGAATGGGGGTTCACAGAGTGTCCTTCCTCTTGTGGTCTGTTCCAAAAGGGACCACAGGGCTGGCCAGGCCCTCATTGTTTTACCAAACAGCTCGAGTGGTGCACGAGCGGTTCACCGTTGTACCACCCCTGAGAATATTCACCGTGACAACAGAACACACTTTATGGCTGTGGTGCTGCAAGACTGGGCTCAAGGGGAAGGTATTAAGTGGGTTTTCCACGCACCATATTGTCCAAATCTGTGTTTTACAATGTTGTGGGAGTGCTGAATAGTTTTGGATAAACCCCATTTCTAGCTGGTTCTCTGCTAAATAGCTCTGGATATAGTGAAGTCTGGAGCTCCTCACCTGCCTAAATTGATTTTTGGGGTGCTTCCATGACATCTAAATTGGGGTATTCGAGCAGGGTACCAAAAATGGAGAAACTCTGATGGAGGCACAGCTGTAATCCTTCCCCTCCCCGCACAAAGTGGGTGGAATAGGAACGGTTGGGTCCTGGCGTGGTGGCAGCAGCCTGCTCTGTCGTCTGCAGTTCTGTGCTGTGTTCTGCGTGTCACCCTGCGCACCGTCCTGTGCCTCTGCTTAGAACAAGCGTGGGGCCTGCGTAAGTTCTGTCAGCAGCTGGAAAAGGGTAATTCTAAGAGACAATTTGAGATAGAGTGTGCAAAGGTCGGATTGCAAGGAGAACGAGAGCAGATGCGTGCGTGGGGACAAGGGATTGAGGTTGCTCAGGCACAAGCAGGGGAGCCCCTGCCCCACCTGGCCTGGCCAAGCGCGGAAAGTTGATTTTTGGGTGTGGGTTCCAACGATGGGGACAGAGAAGTCTGGGGAGACCCTGGCAAAAGCAGTTGTACCAAAATGGAGACACTGGAGGAAGAAAATGTGTGATTGAAACAGAGAGGCACCCAGGTCCACAAGGCAGAAAGGCTGAGCCACTGTCTGTGCAGCCCCAGGGACGGGTCCCCAGCTTGGTGACCTGCAAACCAAGTGTTTGTGCAGACGGGGAGAAATGGGGACTGAATCGTTGTTAAGGGAGGACGAGACAGGAGGGTGCTGGGGACCCGGAGTGTTCTGAGAAAAGGACTGTCAGTGTTGTGGCGATGAGGAACGATTCGTACAGACGCAGACAGAGGCGCACAGGCAGAGTTCTTGTCAGCAGCAAGAGCAGAGCCAGGCAGAGCTGAGCTCTCTTTTATTAACAGTTCTCAGTTTATAGATTTACAGGTATGGGCTTGGACTGAGAGGATAGAGAAAATGATTTTGTTCAATAATGGTTATTCTAAACACACCACACTCATACTGTGACTGTTTTCAGTCACGTTCCCGTGCATATCTTGTGGCCGACGTTCTGACCCACCATTCACACTCCCAGGCCCAACATTCACACATCATACATATGGGGTGGTTTTCTGACCCCAGATACCGTTCTCACTGGCCTGGGCCGTCACGTCGTACACTCATAGAAAACATACTTCCGTACAATCTGTCCATGGCCCTTTAGCTGGAACCGCACATC
>NW_028115052.1:0-41696 GCF_964273445.1 Streptopelia decaocto
GGACAAAAATTGGAAAATTTTTAAGGGACTTTGAAAAAATTTCAACTGGAATTTTAGCCATTTTTTGACGTGAAATTGTAAACATGTGGACATGGATTTTGAAAATTCTAGAGAGAATTTTAAAAGCTTCAACAGAATTTCAACAATTTTGAGAGGGATTTGAAAAGTTTCAATGGGAATGGGAAGAATTGGAACAAAAATTGGAAAATTTTTAAGGGACTTTGAAAAAATTTCAACTGGAATTTTAGCCATTTTTTTAAGTGAAATTGTAAACATGTGGACATGGATTTTGAAAATTCTAGAGAGAATTTTAAAAGCTTCAACAGAATTTCAACAATTTTGAGAGGGATTTGAAAAGTTTCAATGGGAATGGGAAGAATTGGAACAAAAATTGGAAAATTTTTAAGGGACTTTGAAAAAATTTCAACTGGAATTTTAGCCATTTTTTGACGTGAAATTGTAAACATGTGGACAAGGATTTTGAAAATTCTGGAGAGAATTTTAAAAGCTTCAAGAGAATTTCAACAATTTTGAGAGGGATTTGAAAAGTTTCAATGGGAATGGGAAGAATTGGGAGGAAAACTGGAAAATTTTGAAGGGACTTTGAAAAAATTTCAACTGGAATTTTAGCCATTTTTTGACGTGAAATTGTAAACATGTGGACATGGATTTTGAAAATTCTAGAGAGAATTTTAAAAGCTTCAACAGAATTTCAACAATTTTGAGAGGGATTTGAAAAGTTTCAATGGGAATGGGAAAAATTGGGACAAAAATTGGAAAATTTTTAAGGGACTTTGAAAAAATTTCAACTGGAATTTAGCATTTTTTTACGTGAAATTGTAAACATGTGGACATGGATTTTGAAAATTCTAGAGAGAATTTTAAAAGCTTCAACAGAATTTCAACAATTTGGAGAGGGATTTGAAAAGTTTCAATGGGAATGGGAAGAATTGGGACAAAAATTGGAAAATTTTGAAGGGACTTTGAAAAAATTTCAAATGGAATTTTAGCCATTTTTTGACGTGAAATTGTAAACATGTGGACATGGATTTTGAAAATTCTAGAGAGAATTTTAAAAGCTTCAACAGAATTTCAACAATTTTGAGAGGGATTTGAAAAGTTTCAATGGGAATGGGAAGAATTGGGACCAAAATTGGAAAATTTTTAAGGGACTTGGAACAATTTCAACTGGAATTTTAGCCATTTTTTGACGTGAAATTGTAAACATGTGGACATGGATTTTGAAAATTCTAGAGAGAATTTTAAAAGCTTCGACAGAATTTCAACAATTTTGAGTGGGATTTGAAAAGTTTCAATGGGAATGGGAAGAATTGGGACAAAAATTGGAAAATTTTTAAGGGACTTTGAAAAAATTTCAACTGGAATTTTAGCCATTTTTTGACGTGAAATTGTAAACGTGTGGACATGGATTTTGAAAATTCTAGAGAGAATTTTAAAAGCTTCAAGAGGATTTCAACAATTTTGAGAGGGATTTGAAAAGTTTAAATGGGAATGGGAAGAATTGGGACAAAAATTGGAAAATTATGAAGGGACTTTGAAAACATTTCAACTGGAATTTTAGCCATTTTTTGACGTGAAATTGTAAACATGTGGACATGGATTTTGAAAATTCTAGAGAGAATTTTAAAAGCTTCAAGAGAATTTCAACAATTTTGAGAGGGATTTGAAAAGTTTCAATGGGAATGGGAAGAGTTGGGACAAAAATTGGAAAATTTTTAAGGGACTTTGAAAAAAATTCAACTGGAATTTTAGCCATTTTTTGACGTGAAATTGTAAACATGTGGACATGGATTTTGAAAATTCTAGAGAGAATTTTAAAAGCTTCAAGAGAATTTCAACAATTTTGAGAGGGATTTGAAAGGTTTCAATGGGAATGGGAAGAATTGGGACAAAAATTGGAAAATTTTTAAGGGACTTTGAAAAAATTTCAACTGGAATTTTAGCCATTTTTTTATGTGAAATTGTAAACATGTGGACATGGATTTTGAAAATTCTAGAGAGAATTTTAAAAGCTTCAAGAGAATTTCAACAATTTTGAGAGGGATTTGAAAAGTTTCAATGGGAATGGGAAGAATTGGGACCAAAATTGGAAAATTTTTAAGGGACCTGGAACAATTTCAACTGGAATTTTAGCCATTTTTTGACGTGAAATTGTAAACATGTGGACATGGATTTTGAAAATTCTAGAGAGAATTTTAAAAGCTTCAACAGAATTTCAACAATTTTAAGGGATTTGAAAAGTTTCAATGGAATGGGAAGAATTGGGACAAAAATTGGAAAATTTTGAAGGGACATTGAAAACATTTCAACTGGAATTTTAGCCATTTTTTGACGTGAAATTGTAAACATGTGGACATGGATTTTGAAAATTCTAGAGAGAATTTTAAAAGCTTCAAGAGAATTTCAACAATTTTGAGAGGGATTTGAAAAGTTTCAATGGGAATGGGAAGAATTGGGACAAAAATTGGAAAATTTTTAAGGGACTTTGAAAAAATTTCATCTGGAATTTTAGCCATTTTTTGATGTGAAATTGTAAACATGTGGACATGGATTTTGAAAATTCTAGAGAGAATTTTAAAAGCTTCAAGAGAATTTCAACAATTTTGAGAGGGATTTGAAAAGTTTCAATGGGAATGGGAAGAATTGGGACAAAAATTGGAAAATTTTTAAGGGACTTTGAAAAAATTTCAACTGGAATTTTAGCCATTTTTTGACGTGAAATTGTAAACATGTGGACATGGATTTTGAAAATTCTAGAGAGAATTTTAAAAGCTTCAAGAGAATTTCAACAATTTTGAGCGGGATTTGAAAAGTTTCAATGGGAATGGGAAGAATTGGGACAAAAATTGGAAAATTTTGAAGGGACTTTGAAAAAATTTCAACTGGAATTTTAGCCATTTTTTGACGTGAATTTGTAAACATGTGGACATGGATTTTGAAAATTCTAGAGAGAAATTTAAGAGCTTCAAGAGAATTTCAACAATTTTGAGAGGGATTTGAAAAGTTTCAATGGGAATGGGAAGAATTGGGACAAAAATTGGAAAATTTTTCAGGGACATTTAAAAAATTTCAACTGGAATTTTAGCCATTTTTTGACGTGAAATTGTAAACATGTGGACATGGATTTTGAAAATTCTAGAGAGAATTTTAAAAGCTTCAAGAGAATTTCAACAATTTTGAGAGGGATTTGAAAAGTTTAAATGGGAATGGGAAGAATTGGGACAAAAATTGGAAAATTTTTAAGGGACCTGGAAAAATTTCAACTGGAATTTTAGCCATTTTTTGACGTGAAATTGTAAACATGTGGACATGGATTTTGAAAATTCTAGAGAGAATTTTAAAAGCTTCAAGAGAATTTCAACAATTTTGAGAGGGATTTGAAAAGTTTCAATGGGAATGGGAAGAATTGGGACAAAAATTGGAAAATTTTTAAGGGACTTTGAAAAAATTTCATCTGGAATTTTAGCCATTTTTTGACGTGAAATTGTAAACATGTGGACATGGATTTTGAAAATTCTAGAGAGAATTTTAAAAGCTTCAAGAGGATTTCAACAATTTTGAGAGGGATTTGAAAAGTTTCAATGGGAATGGGAAGAATTGGGACAAAAATTGGAAAATTTTTAAGGGACTTTGAAAAAATTTCAACTGGAATTTTAGCAATTTTCACGTGAAATTGTAAACATGTTTAGGTAGATTTTGAAAATTCTAGAGACAATTTTAAAAGCTTCAAGAGAATTTCAACAATGTTGAGAGGGATTTGAAAAGTTTCAATGGGAATGGGAAGAATTGGGACGAAAATTGGAAAATTTTGAAGGGACTTTGAAAAAATTTCAAGTGGAATTTTAGAGATTTTGATGTGAAAGTTTCAAAATTTTGTCGGGGATTTTGAAATTTCCTGAGAATTTCCAAAGTTTCCCCGGGATTTCCAACATTTTGAAGGGAACTCCAAACATGTCAACATTGATTTTAAGAATCTCCACTGGAGTTTTAGAGATTTTGATGTGAAAGTGTCACCATTTTGTCGGGGATTTGGAAAATTTCCTGAGAATTTCAAAAGTTTCACCGGGATTTCCCAAATTTTGAAGGGAACTGATCGGAGCCAGCCCAGCGAGAGCCGGAGCCGGCAGGGTTCAACCGACCACGAGGTTCAGCCGAGATCAGGAAGCTCAGAGGGAAACGTACAGGGACAGCGTGATTCCCGGCGGGCCCCGATCGCCAAAGCCCCGGCAGCCATTGCGAGAGAGCGGCTGACGTGGCGGGGGGCGTTCCCACGGTGACGCGGGAGGTTTAAAAGCGGCTGAAACTCGATACTAGCATTCAGTCAGCTGATCGGAGCCAGCCCAGCGAGAGCCGGAGCCGGCGGGGTTCAGCCGACCACGAGGTTCAGCCGAGATCAGGAAGCTCAGAGGGAAACGTACAGGGACAGCGCGATTCCCGGCGGGTCCCGATCGCCAAAGCCCCGGCAGCCATTGCGACAGAGCGGCTGACGTGGCGGGGGCGTTCCCACGGTGACGGCGACCACACCCCCTCCCCTTGCCTTGAAAAAGCCTTTGGGAGGGCAGCGACTAGTCACCAGGTGCAGGGAGGAGCAACCAGCTTGTGTAGCAGGTGAGTCCCACCCACACTGTGCTGCAGCAGCAGGTGTGGTAGCTTGTGCAGCAGGGTGCAGAGAGCACTTGTTGCTTGTCAGCCCCTCTAGCTTATTACCAGCGCCCCAGACTGCTGACGACCATGGGCGTCTCCAGGAGGAGAGCTTGTCTCTAACAGGCTGTGGCTACGCAGACTGAGGCTCTGTCCCGAACGGTGGCTGTTCAGGTCTCTGCAGGGAGTGCCAGAGCCTGCTGCTGGGGGAGGGAGGCCAGCACTCCACCTGTGTGAGGTGTGAGCAGGTGCAAGACCTGCTCGACGTGGTCGTCAAACTTAAGGAGGAGGTTGAGACGCTGAGGACCATCAGGGAGTGCGAAAGGGAGATCGACTGGTGGAGTAACACCCTGATGTGCAAGTCGGAAAGGTCCCAGAGAGGTAACCCCCAAAAGGAGATGGACCTCCTGCCCTCTCGGATAGAGGCAATTTTGACGTGAAACTGTAAACATGTGGACATGGATTTGGAAAATTCTAGAGAGAATTTTAAAAGCTTCAACAGGATATCAACAACGTTGAGAGGGATTTGAAAAGTTTCATTGGGAATGGGAAGAATTGGGACGAAAATTGGAAAATTCTGAAGGGACTTTGAAAAAATTTCAACTGGAATTTTAGCCATTTTGACGTGAAATTGTAAACATGTTGAGGTGGATTTGGAACATTCTTGAGAGAAGTTTCAAACTTTCAACAGGATTCCAACAATGTTGAGAGGGATTTGAAAAGTTTCAATGGGAATGGGAAGATTTGGGACGAAAATTGGAAAATTTTGAAGGGACTTTGAAAAAATTTCAACTGGAATTTTAGCAATTTTGACGTGAAATTGTAAACATGTTGAGGTGGATTTGGAAAATTCTAGAGAGAATTATAAAAGCTTCAACAGGATTTCAACAACGTTGAGAGGGATTTGAAAAGTTTCAATGGGAATGGGAAGAATTGGGAAAAATTTGGAAAATTTTTAAGGGACTTTGAAAAAATTTCAACTGGAATTTTAGCCATTTTTTGACGTGAAATTGTAAACATGTGGACATGGATTTTGAAAATTCTAGAGAGAATTTTAAAAGCATCGACAGAATTTCAACAATTTTGAGAGGGATTTGAAAAGTTTCAATGGGAATGGGAAGAATTGGGACAAAAATTGGAAAATTTTTAAGGGACTTTGAAAAAATTTCATCTGGAATTTTAGCCATTTTTTGACGTGAAATTGTAAACATGTGGACATGGATTTTGAAAATTCTAGAGAGAATTTTAAAAGCTTCAAGAGAATTTCAACAATTTTGAGAGGGATTTGAAAAGTTTCAATGGGAATGGGAAGAATTGGGACAAAAATTGGAAAATTTTGAAGGGACTTTGAAAAAATTTCCACTGGAATTTTAGCCATTTTTTGTCGTGAAATTGTAAACATGTGGACATGGATTTTGAAAATTCTAGAGAGAATTTTAAAAGCTTCAAGAGAATTTCAACAATTTGGAGAGGGATTTGAAAAGTTTCAATGGGAATGGGAAGAATTGGGACAAAAATTGGAAAATTTTTCAGGGACTTTGAAAAAATTTCCACTGGAATTTTAGCCATTTTTTGACGTGAAATTGTAAACATGTGGACATGGATTTTGAAAATTCTAGAGAGAATTTTAAAAGCTTCAAGAGAATTTCAACAATTTGGAGAGGGATTTGAAAAGTTTCAATGGGAATGGGAAGAATTGGGACAAAAATTGGAAAATTTTTAAGGGACCTGGAACAATTTCAACTGGAATTTTAGCCATTTTTTGACGTGAAATTGTAAACATGTGGACATGGATTTTGAAAATTCTAGAGAGAATTTTAAAAGCTTCGACAGAATTTCAACAATTTTGAGAGGGATTTGAAAAGTTTCAATGGGAATGGGAAGAATTGGGACAAAAATTGGAAAATTTTGAAGGGACTTTGAAAAAATTTCATCTGGAATTTTAGCCATTTTTTGACGTGAAATTGTAAACATGTGGACATGGATTTTGAAAATTCTAGAGAGAATTTTAAAAGCTTCAATAGGATTTCAACAATTTTGAGAGGGATTTGAAAAGTTTCAATGGGAATGGGAAGAATTGGGACAAAAATTGGAAAATTTTGAAGGGACTTTGAAAAAATTTCAACTGGAATTTTAGCCATTTTTTGACGTGAAATTGTAAACATGTGGACATGGATTTTGAAAATTCTAGAGAGAATTTTAAAAGCTTCAAGAGAATTTCAACAATTTTGAGAGGGATTTGAAAAGTTTCAATGGGAATGGGAAGAATTGGGACAAAAATTGGAAAATTTTTAAGGGACTTTGAAAACATTTCAACTGGAATTTTAGCCATTTTTTGACGTGAAATTGTAAACATGTGGACATGGATTTTGAAAATTCTAGAGAGAATTTTAAAAGCTTCAAGAGAATTTCAACAATTTTGAGAGGGATTTGAAAAGTTTCAATGGGAATGGGAAGAATTGGGACCAAAATTGGAAAATTTTTAAGGGACTTTGAAAAAATTTCAACTGGAATTTTAGCCATTTTTTGACGTGAAATTGTAAACATGTGGACATGGATTTTGAAAATTCTAGAGAGAATTTTAAAAGCTTCAAGAGAATTTCAACAATTTTGAGAGGGATTTGAAAAGTTTCAATGGGAATGGGAAGAATTGGGACAAAAATTGGAAAATTTTTAAGGGACTTTGAAAAAATTTCAACTGGAATTTTAGCCATTTTTTGACGTGAAATTGTAAACATGTGGACGTGGATTTTGAAAATTCTAGAGAGAATTTTAAAAGCTTCAAGAGAATTTCAACAATTTTGAGAGGGATTTGAAAAGTTTCAATGGGAATGGGAAGAATTGGGACAAAAATTGGAAAATTTTTAAGGGACTTTGAAAAAATTTCAACTGGAATTTTAGCCATTTTTTGTCGTGAAATTGTAAACATGTGGACATGGATTTTGAAAATTCTAGAGAGAATTTTAAAAGCTTCAAGAGAATTTCAACAATTTTGAGAGGGATTTGAAAAGTTTCAATGGGAATGGGAAGAATTGGGACAAAAATTGGAAAATTTTTAAGGGACTTTGAAAAAATTTCAACTGGAATTTTAGCCATTTTTTGACGTGAAATTGTAAACATGTGGACATGGATTTTGAAAATTCTAGAGAGAATTTTAAAAGCTTCAAGAGAATTTCAACAATGTTGAGAGGGATTTGAAAAGTTTCAATGGGAATGGGAAGAATTGGGATCAAAATTGGAAAATTTTTAAGGGACCTGGAACAATTTCAACTGGAATTTTAGCCATTTTTTGACGTGAAATTGTAAACATGTGGACATGGATTTTGAAAATTCTAGATAGAATTTTAAAAGCTTCGACAGAATTTCAACAATTTTGAGAGGGATTTGAAAAGTTTCAATGGGAATGGGAAGAATTGGGACAAAAATTGGAAAATTTCTAAGGGACTTTGAAAAAATTTCAACTGGAATTTTAGCCATTTTTTGACGTGAAATTGTAAACCTTTGGACATGGATTTTGAAAATTCTAGAGAGAATTTTAAAAGCTTCAAGAGAATTTCAACAATTTTGAGAGGGATTTGAAAAGTTTCAATGGGAATGGGAAGAGTTGGGACAAAAATTGGAAAATTTTTAAGGGACTTTGAAAAAATTTCAACTGGAATTTTAGCCATTTTTTGACGTGAAATTGTAAACATGTGGACATGGATTTTGAAAATTCTAGAGAGAATTTTAAAAGCTTCAAGAGAATTTCAACAATGTTGAGAAAGATTTGAAAAGTTTCAATGGGAATGGGAAGAATTGGGACCAAAATTGGAAAATTTTTAAGGGACTTTGAAAAAATTTCAACTGGAATTTTAGCCATTTTTTGACATGAAATTGTAAACATGTGGACATGGATTTTGAAAATTCTAGAGAGAATTTTAAAAGCTTCAAGAGAATTTCAACAATTTTGAGAGGGATTTGAAAAGTTTCAATGGGAATGGGAAGAATTGGGACAAAAATTGGAAAATTTTTAAGGGACTTTGAAAAAATTTCAACTGGAATTTTAGCCATTTTTTGACGTGAAATTGTAAACATGTGGACATGGATTTTGAAAATTCTCGAGAGAATTTTAAAAGCTTCAAGAGAATTTCAACAATTTTGAGAGGGATTTGAAAAGTTTCAATGGGAATGGGAAGAATTGGGACAAAAATTGGAAAATTTTTAAGGGACTTTGAAAACATTTCAACTGGAATTTTAGCCATTTTTTGACGTGAAATTGTAAACATGTGGACATGGATTTTGAAAATTCTAGAGAGAATTTTAAAAGCTTCAAGAGAATTTCAACAATTTTGAGAGGGACTTGAAAAGTTTCAATGGGAATGGGAAGAATTGGGACAGAAATTGGAAAATTTTTAAGGGACTTTGAAAAAATTTCAACTGGAATTTTAGCCATTTTTTGACGTGAAATTGTAAACATGTGGACATGGATTTTGAAAATTCTAGAGAGAATTTTAAAAGCTTCAAGAGAATTTCAACAATTTGGAGAGGGATTTGAAAAGTTTCAATGGGAATGGGAAGAATTGGGACAAAAATTGGAAAATTTTTAAGGGACTTTGAAAAAATTTCCACTGGAATTTTAGCCATTTTTTGTCGTGAAATTGTAAACATGTGGACATGGATTTTGAAAATTCTAGAGAGAATTTTAAAAGCTTCAAGAGAATTTCAACAATTTTGAGAGGGATTTGAAAAGTTTCAATGGGAATGGGAAGAATTGGGACAAAAATTGGAAAATTTTTAAGGGACTTTGAAAAAATTTCAACTGGAATTTTAGCCATTTTTTTATGTGAAATTGTAAACATGTGGACATGGATTTTGAAAATTCTAGAGAGAATTTTAAAAGCTTCAAGAGAATTTCAACAATTTTGAGAGGGATTTGAAAAGTTTCAATGGGAATGGGAAGAATTGGGACAAAAATTGGAAAATTTTTAAGGGACTTTGAAAACATTTCAACGGGAATTTTAGCCATTTTTTGACGTGAAATTGTAAACATGTGGACATGGATTTTGAAAATTCTAGAGAGAATTTTAAAAGCTTCAAGAGAATTTCAACAATGTTGAGAGGGATTTGAAAAGTTTCAATGGGAATGGGAAGAATTGGGACAAAAATTGGAAAATTTTTAAGGGACTTTGAAAACATTTCAACTGGAATTTTAGCCATTTTTTGACGTGAAATTGTAAACATGTGGACATGGATTTTGAAAATTCTAGAGAGAATTTTAAAAGCTTCAAGAGAATTTCAACAATTTTGAGAGGGACTTGAAAAGTTTCAATGGGAATGGGAAGAATTGGGACAGAAATTGGAAAATTTTTAAGGGACTTTGAAAAAATTTCAACTGGAATTTTAGCCATTTTTTGACGTGAAATTGTAAACATGTGGACATGGATTTTGAAAATTCTAGAGAGAATTTTAAAAGCTTCAAGAGAATTTCAACAATTTGGAGAGGGATTTGAAAAGTTTCAATGGGAATGGGAAGAATTGGGACAAAAATTGGAAAATTTTTAAGGGACTTTGAAAAAATTTCCACTGGAATTTTAGCCATTTTTTGTCGTGAAATTGTAAACATGTGGACATGGATTTTGAAAATTCTAGAGAGAATTTTAAAAGCTTCAAGAGAATTTCAACAATTTTGAGAGGGATTTGAAAAGTTTCAATGGGAATGGGAAGAATTGGGACAAAAATTGGAAAATTTTTAAGGGACTTTGAAAAAATTTCAACTGGAATTTTAGCCATTTTTTTATGTGAAATTGTAAACATGTGGACATGGATTTTGAAAATTCTAGAGAGAATTTTAAAAGCTTCAAGAGAATTTCAACAATTTTGAGAGGGATTTGAAAAGTTTCAATGGGAATGGGAAGAATTGGGACAAAAATTGGAAAATTTTTAAGGGACTTTGAAAACATTTCAACGGGAATTTTAGCCATTTTTTGACGTGAAATTGTAAACATGTGGACATGGATTTTGAAAATTCTAGAGAGAATTTTAAAAGCTTCAAGAGAATTTCAACAATGTTGAGAGGGATTTGAAAAGTTTCAATGGGAATGGGAAGAATTGGGACAAAAATTGGAAAATTTTTAAGGGACTTTGAAAAAATTTCAACTGGAATTTTAGCCATTTTTTGACGTGAAATTTTAAACAGGTGGACATGGATTTTGAAAATTCTAGAGAGAATTTTAAAAGCTTCAAGAGAATTTCAACAATGTTGAGAGGGATTTAAAAAGTTTCAATGGGAATGGGAAGAATTGGGAGAAAAATGGGAAGATTTTTAAGGGACTTGAAAAAATTTCAGCTGGAATTTTAGCCATTTTTTGTCGTGAAATTGTAAACATGTGGACATGGATTTTGAAAATTCTAGAGAGAATTTTAAAAGCTTCAAGAGAATTTCAACAATGTTGAGAGGGATTTGAAAAGTTTCAATGGGAATGGGAAGAGTTGGGACAAAAATTGGAAAATTTTTAAGGGACTTTGACAAAATTTCAACGGGAATTTTAGCCATTTTTTGACGTGAAATTGTAAACATGTGGACATGGATTTTGAAAATTCTAGAGAGAATTTTAAAAGCTTCAAGAGAATTTCAACAATGTTGAGAGGGATTTGAAAAGTTTCAATGGGAATGGGAAGAATTGGGACAAAAATTGGAAAATTTTTAAGGGACTTTGAAAAAATTTCAACTGGAATTTTAGGAATTTTTTGACGTGAAATTGTAAACATGTGGACATGGATTTTGAAAATTCTAGAGAGAATTTTAAAAGCTTCAAGAGAATTTCAACAATTTTGAGAGGGATTTGAAAAGTTTCAATGGGAATGGGAAGAATTGGGACAAAAATTGGAAAATTTTGAAGGGACTTTGAAAAAATTTCAACTGGAATTTTAGCCATTTTTGACGTGAAATTGTAAACATGTGGACATGGATTTTGAAAATTCTAGAGAGAATTTTAAAAGCTTCAAGAGAATTTCAACAATTTGGAGAGGGATTTGAAAAGTTTCAATGGGAATGGGAAGAATTGGGACAAAAATTGGAAAATTTTTAAGGGACTTTGAAAAAATTTCCACTGGAATTTTAGCCATTTTTTGTCGTGAAATTGTAAACATGTGGACATGGATTTTGAAAATTCTAGAGAGAATTTTAAAAGCTTCAAGAGAATTTCAACAATTTTGAGAGGGATTTGAAAAGTTTCAATGGGAATGGGAAGAATTGGGACAAAAATTGGAAAATTTTTAAGGGACTTTGAAAAAATTTCAACTGGAATTTTAGCCATTTTTTGACGTGAAATTGTAAACATGTGGACATGGATTTTGAAAATTCTGGAGAGAATTTTAAAAGCTTCAAGAGAATTTCAACAATGTTGAGAGGGATTTGAAAAGTTTCAATGGGAATGGGAAGAATTGGGACAAAAATTGGAAAATTTTTAAGGGACTTTGAAAAAATTTCAACTGGAATTTTAGCCATTTTTTGACGTGAAATTGTAAACAGGTGGACATGGATTTTGAAAATTCTAGAGAGAATTTTAAAAGCTTCAAGAGAATTTCAACAATGTTGAGAGGGATTTAAAAAGTTTCAATGGGAATGGGAAGAATTGGGAGAAAAATTGGAAGATTTTTAAGGGACTTGAAAAAATTTCAGCTGGAATTTTAGCCATTTTTTGTCGTGAAATTGTAAACATGTGGACATGGATTTTGAAAATTCTAGAGAGAATTTTAAAAGCTTCAAGAGAATTTCAACAATGTTGAGAGGGATTTGAAAAGTTTCAATGGGAATGGGAAGAGTTGGGACAAAAATTGGAAAATTTTTAAGGGACTTTGACAAAATTTCAACGGGAATTTTAGCCATTTTTTGACGTGAAATTGTAAACATGTGGACATGGATTTTGAAAATTCTAGAGAGAATTTTAAAAGCTTCAAGAGAATTTCAACAATTTTGAGAGGGATTTGAAAAGTTTCAATGGGAATGGGAAGAATTGGGACAAAAATTGGAAAATTTTTAAGGGACTTTGAAAAAATTTCAACTGGAATTTTAGCCATTTTTTGACGTGAAATTGTAAACATGTGGACATGGATTTTGAAAATTCTAGAGAGAATTTTAAAAGCTTCAAGAGAATTTCAACAATTTTGAGAGGGATTTGAAAAGTTTCAATGGGAATGGGAAGAATTGGGACAAAAATTGGAAAATTTTGAAGGGACTTTGAAAAAATTTCAACTGGAATTTTAGCCATTTTTGACGTGAAATTGTAAACATGTGGACATGGATTTTGAAAATTCTAGAGAGAATTTTAAAAGCTTCAAGAGAATTTCAACAATTTGGAGAGGGATTTGAAAAGTTTCAATGGGAATGGGAAGAATTGGGACAAAAATTGGAAAATTTTTAAGGGACTTTGAAAAAATTTCCACTGGAATTTTAGCCATTTTTTGACGTGAAATTGTAAACATGTGGACATGGATTTTGAAAATTACAGAGAGTATTTTAAAAGCTTCAAGAGAATATCAACAATTTTGAGAGGGATTTGAAAAGTTTCAATGGGAATGGGAAGAATTGGGACAAAAATTGGAAAATTTTTAAGGGACTTTGAAAAAATTTCAACTGGAATTTTAGCCATTTTTTGACGTGAAATTGTAAACATGTGGACATGGATTTTGAAAATTCTAGAGAGAATTTTAAAAGCTTCAAGAGAATTTCAACAATTTTGAGAGGGATTTGAAAAGTTTCAATGGGAATGGGAAGAATTGGGACAAAAATTGGAAAATTTTTCAGGGATTTTGAAAAAATTTCAACTGGAATTTTAGCCATTTTTTGACGTGAAATTGTAAACATGTGGACATGGATTTTGAAAATTCTAGAGAGAATTTTAAAAGCTTCAAGAGAATTTCAACAATTTTGAGAGGGATTTGAAAAGTTTCAATGGGAATGGGAAGAATTGGGACAAAAATTGGAAAATTTTGAAGGGACTTTGAAAAAATTTCAACTGGAATTTTAGCCATTTTTTGACGTGAAATTGTAAACATGTGGACATGGATTTTGAAAATTCTAGAGAGAATTTTAAAAGCTTCAACAGAATTTCAACAATTTTGAGAGGGATTTGAAAAGTTTCAATGGGAATGGGAAGAGTTGGAAGAAAAATTGGAAAATTTTTAAGGGACTTTGAAAAAATTTCAACTGGAATTTTAGCCATTTTTTGACGTGAAATTGTAAACATGTGGACATGGATTTTGAAAATTCTAGAGAGAATTTTAAAAGCTTCAAGAGAATTTCAACAATGTTGAGAGGGATTTGAAAAGTTTCAATGGGAATGGGAAGAATTGGGACAAAAATTGGAAAATTTTTAAGGGACTTTGAAAAAATTTCAACTGGAATTTTAGCCATTTTTGACGTGAAATTGTAAACATGTGGACATGGATTTTGAAAATTCTAGAGAGAATTTTAAAAGCTTCAAGAGAATTTCAACAATTTGGAGAGGGATTTGAAAAGTTTCAATGGGAATGGGAAGAATTGGGACAAAAATTGGAAAATTTTTAAGGGACTTTGAAAAAATTTCCACTGGAATTTTAGCCATTTTTTGTCGTGAAATTGTAAACATGTGGACATGGATTTTGAAAATTCTAGAGAGAATTTTAAAAGCTTCAAGAGAATTTCAACAATTTTGAGAGGGATTTGAAAAGTTTCAATGGGAATGGGAAGAATTGGGACAAAAATTGGAAAATTTTTAAGGGACTTTGAAAAAATTTCAACTGGAATTTTAGCCATTTTTTGACGTGAAATTGTAAACATGTGGACATGGATTTTGAAAATTCTAGAGAGAATTTTAAAAGCTTCAAGAGAATTTCAACAATGTTGAGAGGGATTTGAAAAGTTTCAATGGGAATGGGAAGAATTGGGACAAAAATTGGAAAATTTTTAAGGGACTTTGAAAAAATTTCAACTGGAATTTTAGCCATTTTTTGACGTGAAATTGTAAACAGGTGGGCATGGATTTTGAAAATTCTGGAGAGAATTTTAAAAGCTTCAAGAGAATTTTAACAATGTTGAGAGGGATTTAAAAAGTTTCAATGGGAATGGGAAGAATTGGGAGAAAAATTGGAAGATTTTTAAGGCACTTGAAAAAATTTCAGCTGGAATTTTAGCCATTTTTTGACGTGAAATTGTAAACATGTGGACATGGATTTTGAAAATTCTCGAGAGAATTTTAAAAGCTTCAAGAGAATTTCAACAATTTGGAGAGGGATTTGAAAAGTTTCAATGGGAATGGGAAGAGTTGGAACAAAAATTGGAAAATTTTTAAGGGACTTTGAAAAAATTTCAACTGGAATTTTAGCCATTTTTTGACGTGAAATTGTAAACATGTGGACATGGATTTTGAAAATTCTAGAGAGAATTTTAAAAGCTTCAAGAGAATTTCAACAATTTGGAGAGGGATTTGAAAAGTTTCAATGGGAATGGGAAGAATTGGGACAAAAATTGGAAAATTTTTAAGGGACTTTGAAAAAATTTCCACTGGAATTTTAGCCATTTTTTGACGTGAAATTGTAAACATGTGGACATGGATTTTGAAAATTCTAGAGAGAATTTTAAAAGCTTCAAGAGAATTTCAACAATTTTGAGAGGGATTTGAAAAGTTTCAATGGGAATGGGAAGAATTGGGACAAAAATTGGAAAATTTTTAAGGGACTTTGAAAAAATTTCAACTGGAATTTTAGCCATTTTTTGACGTGAAATTGTAAACATGTGGACATGGATTTTGAAAATTCTAGAGAGAATTTTAAAAGCTTCAAGAGAATTTCAACAATGTTGAGAGGGATTTGAAAAGTTTCAATGGGAATGGGAAGAATTGGGACAAAAATTGGAAAATTTTTAAGGGACTTTGAAAAAATTTCAACGGGAATTTTAGCCATTTTTTGACGTGAAATTGTAAACAGGTGGACATGGATTTTGAAAATTCTAGAGAGAATTTTAAAAGCTTCAAGAGAATTTCAACAATGTTGAGAGGGATTTGAAAAGTTTCAATGGGAATGGGAAGAATTGGGAGAAAAATTGGAAGATTTTTAAGGGACTTGAAAAAATTTCAGCTGGAATTTTAGCCATTTTTTGTCGTGAAATTGTAAACATGTGGACATGGATTTTGAAAATTCTAGAGAGAATTTTAAAAGCTTCAAGAGAATTTCAACAATGTTGAGAGGGATTTGAAAAGTTTCAATGGGAATGGGAAGAGTTGGGACAAAAATTGGAAAATTTTTAAGGGACTTTGACAAAATTTCAACGGGAATTTTAGCCATTTTTTGACGTGAAATTGTAAACATGTGGACATGGATTTTGAAAATTCTAGAGAGAATTTTAAAAGCTTCAAGAGAATTTCAACAATTTTGAGAGGGATTTGAAAAGTTTCAATGGGAATGGGAAGAATTGGGACAAAAATTGGAAAATTTTTAAGGGACTTTGAAAAAATTTCAACTGGAATTTTAGCCATTTTTTGACGTGAAATTGTAAACATGTGGACATGGATTTTGAAAATTCTAGAGAGAATTTTAAAAGCTTCAAGAGAATTTCAACAATTTTGAGAGGGATTTGAAAAGTTTCAATGGGAATGGGAAGAATTGGGACAAAAATTGGAAAATTTTGAAGGGACTTTGAAAAAATTTCAACTGGAATTTTAGCCATTTTTGACGTGAAATTGTAAACATGTGGACATGGATTTTGAAAATTCTAGAGAGAATTTTAAAAGCTTCAAGAGAATTTCAACAATTTGGAGAGGGATTTGAAAAGTTTCAATGGGAATGGGAAGAATTGGGACAAAAATTGGAAAATTTTTAAGGGACTTTGAAAAAATTTCCACTGGAATTTTAGCCATTTTTTGACGTGAAATTGTAAACATGTGGACATGGATTTTGAAAATTACAGAGAGTATTTTAAAAGCTTCAAGAGAATATCAACAATTTTGAGAGGGATTTGAAAAGTTTCAATGGGAATGGGAAGAATTGGGACAAAAATTGGAAAATTTTTAAGGGACTTTGAAAAAATTTCAACTGGAATTTTAGCCATTTTTTGACGTGAAATTGTAAACATGTGGACATGGATTTTGAAAATTCTAGAGAGAATTTTAAAAGCTTCAAGAGAATTTCAACAATGTTGAGAGGGATTTGAAAAGTTTCAATGGGAATGGGAAGAATTGGGACAAAAATTGGAAAATTTTGAAGGGACTTTGAAAACATTTCAACTGGAATTTTAGCCATTTTTTGACGTGAATTGTAAACATGTGGACATGGGATTTTGAAAATTCTAGAGAGAATTTTAAAAGCTTCAAGAGAATTTCAACAATTTTGAGAGGGATTTGAAAAGTTTCAATGGGAATGGGAAGAATTGGGACAAAAATTGGAAAATTTTGAAGGGACTTTGAAAAATTTCAACTGGAATTTTAGCCATTTTTTGACGTGAATTGTAAACATGTGGACATGGATTTTGAAAATTCTAGAGAGAATTTTAAAAGCTTCAACAGAATTTCAACAATTTTGAGAGGGATTTGAAAAGTTTCAATGGGAATGGGAAGAGTTGGAAGAAAAATTGGAAAATTTTTAAGGGACTTTGAAAAAATTTCAACTGGAATTTTAGCCATTTTTTGACGTGAAATTGTAAACATGTGGACATGGATTTGAAAATTCTAGAGAGAATTTTAAAAGCTTCAAGAGAATTTCAACAATGTTGAGAGGGATTTGAAAAGTTTCAATGGGAATGGGAAGAATTGGGACAAAAATTGGAAAATTTTTAAGGGACTTTGAAAAAATTTCAACGGGAATTTTAGCCATTTTTGACGTGAAATTGTAAACAGGTGGACATGGATTTTGAAAATTCTAGAGAGAATTTTAAAATGCTTCAAGAGAATTTCAACAATTTGGAGAGGGATTTGAAAAGTTTCAATGGGAATGGGAAGAATTGGGACAAAAATTGGAAAATTTTTAAGGGACTTTGAAAAAATTTCCACTGGAATTTTAGCCATTTTTTGTCGTGAAATTGTAAACATGTGGACATGGATTTTGAAATTCTAGAGAGAATTTTAAAAGCTTCAAGAGAATTTCAACAATTTGAGAGGGATTTGAAAAGTTTCAATGGGAATGGGAAGAATTGGGACAAAAATTGGAAAATTTTTAAGGGACTTTGAAAAATTTCAACTGGAATTTTAGCCATTTTTTGACGTGAAATTGTAAACATGTGGACATGGATTTTGAAAATTCTAGAGAGAATTTTAAAAGCTTCAAGAGAATTTCAACAATGTTGAGAGGGATTTGAAAAGTTTCAATGGGAATGGGAAGAATTGGGACAAAAATTGGAAAATTTTTAAGGGACTTTGAAAAATTTCAACTGGAATTTTAGCCATTTTTTGACGTGAAATTGTAAACAGGTGGGCATGGATTTTGAAAATTCTGGAGAGAATTTTAAAAGCTTCAAGAGAATTTTAACAATGTTGAGAGGGATTTAAAAAGTTTCAATGGGAATGGGAAGAATTGGGAGAAAAATTGGAAGATTTTTAAGGCACTTGAAAAAATTTCAGCTGGAATTTTAGCCATTTTTTGACGTGAAATTGTAAACATGTGGACATGGATTTTGAAAATTCTCGAGAGAATTTTAAAGCTTCAAGAGAATTTCAACAATTTGGAGAGGGATTTGAAAAGTTTCAATGGGAAATGGGAAGAGTTGGAACAAAAATTGGAAAATTTTTAAGGACTTTGAAAAAATTTCAACTGGAATTTTAGCCATTTTTTGACGTGAAATTGTAAACATGTGGACATGGATTTTGAAAATTCTAGAGAGAATTTTAAAAGCTTCAAGAGAATTTCAACAATTTGGAGAGGGATTTGAAAGTTTCAATGGGAATGGGAAGAATTGGGACAAAATTGGAAATTTTTAAGGGACTTTGAAAAAATTTCCACTGGAATTTTAGCCATTTTTTGACGTGAAATTGTAAACATGTGGACATGGATTTTGAAAATTCTAGAGAGAATTTTAAAAGCTTCAAGAGAATTTCAACAATTTTGAGAGGGATTTGAAAAGTTTCAATGGGAATGGGAAGAATTGGGACAAAAATTGGAAAATTTTTAAGGGACTTTGAAAAAATTCAACTGGAATTTTAGCCATTTTTTGACGTGAAATTGTAAACATGTGGACATGGATTTTGAAAATTCTAGAGAGAATTTTAAAAGCTTCAAGAGAATTTCAACAATGTTGAGAGGGATTTGAAAAGTTTCAATGGGAATGGGAAGAATTGGGACAAAAATTGGAAAATTTTTAAGGGACTTTGAAAAAATTTCAACGGGAATTTTAGCCATTTTTTGACGTGAAATTGTAAACAGGTGGACATGGATTTTGAAAATTCTAGAGAGAATTTTAAAAGCTTCAAGAGAATTTCAACAATGTTGAGAGGGATTTGAAAAGTTTCAATGGGAATGGGAAGAATTGGGAGAAAAATTGGAAGATTTTTAAGGGACTTGAAAAAATTTCAGCTGGAATTTTAGCCATTTTTTGTCGTGAAATTGTAAACATGTGGACATGGATTTTGAAAATTCTAGAGAGAATTTTAAAAGCTTCAAGAGAATTTCAACAATGTTGAGAGGGATTTGAAAAGTTTCAATGGGAATGGGAAGAGTTGGGACAAAAATTGGAAAATTTTTAAGGACTTTGACAAAATTTCAACGGGATTTTAGCCATTTTTTGACGTGAAATTGTAAACATGTGGACATGGATTTTGAAAATTCTAGAGAGAATTTTAAAAGCTTCAAGAGAATTTCAACAATTTTGAGAGGGATTTGAAAAGTTTCAATGGGAATGGGAAGAATTGGGACAAAAATTGGAAAATTTTTAAGGGACTTTGAAAAAATTTCAACTGGAAATTTTAGCCATTTTTTGACGTGAAATTGTAAACATGTGGACATGGATTTTGAAAATTCTAGAGAGAATTTTAAAAGCTTCAAGAGAATTTCAACAATTTTGAGAGGGATTTGAAAGTTTCAATGGGAATGGAAGAATTGGGACAAAATTGGAAAATTTTGAAGGGACTTTGAAAAAATTTCAACTGGAATTTTAGCCATTTTTGACGTGAAATTGTAAACATGTGGACATGGATTTTGAAAATTCTAGAGAGAATTTTAAAAGCTTCAAGAGAATTTCAACAATTTGGAGAGGGATTTGAAAAGTTTCAATGGGAATGGGAAGAATTGGACAAAAATTGGAAAATTTTTAAGGGACTTTGAAAAAATTTCCACTGGAATTTTAGCCATTTTTTTGACGTGAAATTGTAAACATGTGGACATGGATTTTGAAAATTTACAGAGAGTATTTTAAAAGCTTCAAGAGAATATCAACAATTTTGAGAGGGATTTGAAAAGTTTTCAATGGGAATGGGAAGAATTGGGACAAAAATTGGAAATTTTTAAGGGACTTTGAAAAAATTTCAACTGGAATTTTAGCCATTTTTTGACGTGAAATGTAAACATGTGGACATGGATTTTGAAAATTCTAGAGAGAATTTTAAAGCTTCAAGAGAATTTCAACAATGTTGAGAGGGATTTGAAAAGTTTCAATGGGAATGGGAAGAATTGGGACAAAAATTGGAAAATTTTTAAAGGGACTTTTGAAAACATTTCAACTGGAATTTTAGCCATTTTTTGACGTGAAATTGTAAACATGTGGACATGGATTTTGAAAATTCTAGAGAGAATTTTAAAAGCTTCAAGAGAATTTCAACAATTTTGAGAGGGATTTGAAAAGTTTCAATGGGAATGGGAAGAATTGGGACAAAAATTGGAAAATTTTGAAGGGACTTTGAAAAAATTTCAACTGGAATTTTAGCCATTTTTTGACGTGAAATTGTAAACATGTGGACATGGATTTTGAAAATTCTAGAGAGAATTTTAAAAGCTTCAACAGAATTTCAACAATTTTGAGAGGGATTTGAAAAGTTTCAATGGGAATGGGAAGAGTTGGAAGAAAAATTGGAAAATTTTTAAGGGACTTTGAAAAAATTTCAACTGGAATTTTAGCCATTTTTTGACGTAAAATTGTAAACATGTGGACATGGATTTTGAAAATTCTAGAGAGAATTTTAAAAGCTTCAAGAGAATTTCAACAATGTTGAGAGGGATTTGAAAAGTTTCAATGGGAATGGGAAGAATTGGGACAAAAATTGGAAAATTTTTAAGGGACTTTGAAAAAAATTTCAACGGGAATTTTAGCCATTTTTGACGTGAAATTGTAAACAGGTGGACATGGATTTTGAAAATTCTAGAGAGAATTTTAAAAGCTTCAAGAGAATTTCAACAATGTTGAGAGGGATTTGAAAAGTTTCAATGGGAATGGGAAGAATTGGGAGAAAAATTGGAAGATTTTTAAGGGACTTTGAAAAAATTTCCACTGGAATTTTAGCCATTTTTTGTCGTGAAATTGTAAACATGTGGACATGGATTTTGAAAATTCTAGAGAGAATTTTAAAAGCTTCAAGAGAATTTCAACAATTTTGAGAGGGATTTGAAAAGTTTCAATGGGAATGGGAAGAATTGGGACAAAAATTGGAAAATTTTTAAGGGACTTTGAAAAAATTTCAACTGGAATTTTAGCCATTTTTTGACGTGAAATTGTAAACATGTGGACATGGATTTTGAAATTCTAGAGAGAATTTTAAAAGCTTCAAGAGAATTTCAACAATGTTGAGAGGGATTTGAAAAGTTTCAATGGGAATGGGAAGAATTGGGACAAAAATTGGAAAATTTTGAAGGGACTTTGAAAAAATTTCAACTGGAATTTTAGCCATTTTTTGACGTGAAATTGTAAACAGGTGGGCATGGATTTTGAAAATTCTGGAGAGAATTTTAAAAGCTTCAAGAGAATTTCAACAATGTTGAGAGGGATTTAAAAAGTTTCAATGGGAATGGGAAGAATTGGGAGAAAAATTGGAAGATTTTTAAGGCACTTGAAAAAATTTCAGCTGGAATTTTAGCCATTTTTTGACGTGAAATTGTAAACATGTGGACATGGATTTTGAAAATTCTCGAGAGAATTTTAAAAGCTTCAAGAGAATTTCAACAATTTGGAGAGGGATTTGAAAAGTTTCAATGGGAATGGGAAGAGTTGGAACAAAAATTGGAAAATTTTTAAGGGACTTTGAAAAAATTTCAACTGGAATTTTAGCCATTTTTTGACGTGAAATTGTAAACATGTGGACATGGATTTTGAAAATTCTAGAGAGAATTTTAAAAGCTTCAAGAGAATTTCAACAATTTGGAGAGGGATTTGAAAAGTTTCAATGGGAATGGGAAGAATTGGGACAAAAATTGGAAAATTTTTAAGGGACTTTGAAAAAATTTCCACTGGAATTTTAGCCATTTTTTGACGTGAAATTGTAAACATGTGGACATGGATTTTGAAAATTCTAGAGAGAATTTTAAAAGCTTCAAGAGAATTTCAACAATTTTGAGAGGGATTTGAAAAGTTTCAATGGGAATGGGAAGAATTGGGACAAAAATTGGAAAATTTTTAAGGGACTTTGAAAAAATTTCAACTGGAATTTTAGCCATTTTTGACGTGAAATTGTAAACATGTGGACATGGATTTTGAAAATTCTAGAGAGAATTTTAAAAGCTTCAAGAGAATTTCAACAATTTGGAGAGGGATTTGAAAAGTTTCAATGGGAATGGGAAGAATTGGGACAAAAATTGGAAAATTTTTCAGGGACTTTGAAAACATTTCAACTGGAATTTTAGCCATTTTTTGACGTGAAATTGTAAACATATGGACATGGATTTTGAAAATTACAGAGAGTATTTTAAAAGCTTCAAGAGAATATCAACAATTTTGAGAGGGATTTGAAAAGTTTCAATGGGAATGGGAAGAATTGGGACAAAAATTGGAAAATTTTTAAGGGACTTTGAAAACATTTCAACTGGAATTTTAGCCATTTTTTGACGTGAAATTGTAAACATGTGGACATGGATTTTGAAAATTCTAGAGAGAATTTTAAAAGCTTCAAGAGAATTTCAACAATTTTGAGAGGGATTTGAAAAGTTTCAATGGGAATGGGAAGAATTGGGAGAAAAATTGGAAGATTTTTAAGGGACTTTGAAAAAATTTCCACTGGAATTTTAGCCATTTTTTGTCGTGAAATTGTAAACATGTGGACATGGATTTTGAAAATTCTAGAGAGAATTTTAAAAGCTTCAAGAGAATTTCAACAATTTTGAGAGGGATTTGAAAAGTTTCAATGGGAATGGGAAGAATTGGGACAAAAATTGGAAAATTTTTAAGGGACTTTGAAAAAATTTCAACTGGAATTTTAGCCATTTTTTGACGTGAAATTGTAAACATGTGGACATGGATTTTGAAAATTCTAGAGAGAATTTTAAAAGCTTCAAGAGAATTTCAACAATGTTGAGAGGGATTTGAAAAGTTTCAATGGGAATGGGAAGAATTGGGACAAAAATTGGAAAATTTTGAAGGGACTTTGAAAAAATTTCAACTGGAATTTTAGCCATTTTTTGACGTGAAATTGTAAACAGGTGGGCATGGATTTTGAAAATTCTGGAGAGAATTTTAAAAGCTTCAAGAGAATTTCAACAATGTTGAGAGGGATTTAAAAAGTTTCAATGGGAATGGGAAGAATTGGGAGAAAAATTGGAAGATTTTTAAGGCACTTGAAAAAATTTCAGCTGGAATTTTAGCCATTTTTTGACGTGAAATTGTAAACATGTGGACATGGATTTTGAAAATTCTCGAGAGAATTTTAAAAGCTTCAAGAGAATTTCAACAATTTGGAGAGGGATTTGAAAAGTTTCAATGGGAATGGGAAGAGTTGGAACAAAAATTGGAAAATTTTTAAGGGACTTTGAAAAAATTTCAACTGGAATTTTAGCCATTTTTTGACGTGAAATTGTAAACATGTGGACATGGATTTTGAAAATTCTAGAGAGAATTTTAAAAGCTTCAAGAGAATTTCAACAATTTGGAGAGGGATTTGAAAAGTTTCAATGGGAATGGGAAGAATTGGGACAAAAATTGGAAAATTTTTAAGGGACTTTGAAAAAATTTCCACTGGAATTTTAGCCATTTTTTGACGTGAAATTGTAAACATGTGGACATGGATTTTGAAAATTCTAGAGAGAATTTTAAAAGCTTCAAGAGAATTTCAACAATTTTGAGAGGGATTTGAAAAGTTTCAATGGGAATGGGAAGAATTGGGACAAAAATTGGAAAATTTTTAAGGGACTTTGAAAAAATTTCAACTGGAATTTTAGCCATTTTTGACGTGAAATTGTAAACATGTGGACATGGATTTTGAAAATTCTAGAGAGAATTTTAAAAGCTTCAAGAGAATTTCAACAATTTGGAGAGGGATTTGAAAAGTTTCAATGGGAATGGGAAGAATTGGGACAAAAATTGGAAAATTTTTCAGGGACTTTGAAAACATTTCAACTGGAATTTTAGCCATTTTTTGACGTGAAATTGTAAACATATGGACATGGATTTTGAAAATTACAGAGAGTATTTTAAAAGCTTCAAGAGAATATCAACAATTTTGAGAGGGATTTGAAAAGTTTCAATGGGAATGGGAAGAATTGGGACAAAAATTGGAAAATTTTTAAGGGACTTTGAAAACATTTCAACTGGAATTTTAGCCATTTTTTGACGTGAAATTGTAAACATGTGGACATGGATTTTGAAAATTCTAGAGAGAATTTTAAAAGCTTCAAGAGAATTTCAACAATTTTGAGAGGGATTTGAAAAGTTTCAATGGGAATGGGAAGAATTGGGACAAAAATTGGAAAATTTTTAAGGGACTTTGAAAAAATTTCCACTGGAATTTTAGCCATTTTTTGACGTGAAATTGTAAACATGTGGACATGGATTTTGAAAATTCTAGAGAGAATTTTAAAAGCTTCAAGAGAATTTCAACGATTTTGAGAGGGATTTGAAAAGTTTCAATGGGAATGGGAAGAATTGGGACAAAAATTGGAAAATTTTTAAGGGACTTTGAAAAAATTTCAACTGGAATTTTAGCCATTTTTTGACATGAAATTGTAAACATGTGGACATGGATTTTGAAAATTCTAGAGAGAATTTTAAAAGCTTCAACAGAATTTCAACAATTTTGAGAGGGATTTGAAAAGTTTCAATGGGAATGGGAAGAGTTGGAAGAAAAATTGGAAAATTTTTAAGGGACTTTGAAAAAATTTCAACTGGAATTTTAGCCATTTTTTGACGTGAAATTGTAAACATGTGGACATGGATTTTGAAAATTCTAGAGAGAATTTTAAAAGCTTCAAGAGAATTTCAACAATTTTGAGAGGGATTTGAAAAGTTTCAATGGGAATGGGAAGAATTGGGACAAAAATTGGAAAATTTTGAAGGGACTTTGAAAAAATTTCAACTGGAATTTTAGCCATTTTTTGACGTGAAATTGTAAACATGTGGACATGGATTTTGAAAATTCTAGAGAGAATTTTAAAAGCTTCAAGAGAATTTCAACAATTTTGAGAGGGATTTGAAAAGTTTCAATGGGAATGGGAAGAATTGGGACAAAAATTGGAAAATTTTGAAGGGACTTTGAAAAAATTTCAACTGGAATTTTAGCCATTTTTTGACGTGAAATTGTAAACATGTGGACATGGATTTTGAAAATTCTAGAGAGAATTTTAAAAGCTTCAAGAGAATTTCAACAATTTTGAGAGGGATTTAAAAAGTTTCAATGGGAATGGGAAGAATTGGGAGAAAAATTGGAAGATTTTTAAGGCACTTGAAAAAATTTCAGCTGGAATTTTAGCCATTTTTTGACGTGAAATTGTAAACATGTGGACATGGATTTTGAAAATTCTAGAGAGAATTTTAAAAGCTTCAAGAGAATTTCAACAATTTTGAGAGGGATTTGAAAAGTTTCAATGGGAATGGGAAGAATTGGGACAAAAATTGGAAAATTTTGAAGGGACTTTGAAAAAATTTCAACTGGAATTTTAGCCATTTTTGACGTGAAATTGTAAACATGTGGACATGGATTTTGAAAATTCTAGAGAGAATTTTAAAAGCTTCAAGAGAATTTCAACAATTTGGAGAGGGATTTGAAAAGTTTCAATGGGAATGGGAAGAATTGGGACAAAAATTGGAAAATTTTTAAGGGACTTTGAAAAAATTTCAACTGGAATTTTAGCCATTTTTTGACGTGAAATTGTAAACATGTGGACATGGATTTTGAAAATTACAGAGAGTATTTTAAAAGCTTCAAGAGAATATCAACAATTTTGAGAGGGATTTGAAAAGTTTCAATGGGAATGGGAAGAATTGGGACAAAAATTGGAAAATTTTTAAGGGACTTTGAAAAAATTTCAACTGGAATTTTAGCCATTTTTTGACGTGAAATTGTAAACATGTGGACATGGATTTTGAAAATTCTAGAGAGAATTTTAAAAGCTTCAAGAGAATTTCAACAATTTTGAGAGGGATTTGAAAAGTTTCAATGGGAATGGGAAGAATTGGGACAAAAATTGGAAAATTTTTCAGGGATTTTGAAAAAATTTCAACTGGAATTTTAGCCATTTTTTGACGTGAAATTGTAAACATGTGGACATGGATTTTGAAAATTCTAGAGAGAATTTTAAAAGCTTCAAGAGAATTTCAACAATTTTGAGAGGGATTTGAAAAGTTTCAATGGGAATGGGAAGAATTGGGACAAAAATTGGAAAATTTTTAAGGGACTTTGAAAAAATTTCCACTGGAATTTTAGCCATTTTTTGACGTGAAATTGTAAACATGTGGACATGGATTTTGAAAATTCTAGAGAGAATTTTAAAAGCTTCAACAGAATTTCAACAATTTTGAGAGGGATTTGAAAAGTTTCAATGGGAATGGGAAGAGTTGGAAGAAAAATTGGAAAATTTTTAAGGGACTTTGAAAAAATTTCAACTGGAATTTTAGCCATTTTTTGACGTGAAATTGTAAACATGTGGACATGGATTTTGAAAATTCTAGAGAGAATTTTAAAAGCTTCAAGAGAATTTCAACAATTTTGAGAGGGATTTGAAAAGTTTCAATGGGAATGGGAAGAATTGGGACAAAAATTGGAAAATTTTTAAGGGACTTTGAAAAAATTTCCACTGGAATTTTAGCCATTTTTTGACGTGAAATTGTAAACATGTGGACATGGATTTTGAAAATTCTAGAGAGAATTTTAAAAGCTTCAAGAGAATTTCAACAATTTTGAGAGGGATTTGAAAAGTTTCAATGGGAATGGGAAGAATTGGGACAAAAATTGGAAAATTTTGAAGGGACTTTGAAAAAATTTCAACTGGAATTTTAGCCATTTTTGACGTGAAATTGTAAACATGTGGACATGGATTTTGAAAATTCTAGAGAGAATTTTAAAAGCTTCAAGAGAATTTCAACAATTTTGAGAGGGGATTTGAAAAGTTTCAATGGGAATGGGAAGAATTGGGACAAAAATTGGGAAAATTTTTCAGGGACTTTGAAAAACATTTCAACTGGAATTTTAGCCATTTTTTGACGTGAAATTGTAAACATGTGGACATGGATTTTGAAAATTACAGAGAGTATTTTAAAAGCTTCAAGAGAATATCAACAATTTTGAGAGGGATTTGAAAAGTTTCAATGGGAATGGGAAGAATTGGGACAAAAATTGGAAAATTTTAAGGGACTTTGAAAAAATTTCAACTGGAATTTTAGCCATTTTTTGACGTGAAATTGTAAACATGTGGACATGGATTTTGAAAATTCTAGAGAGAATTTTAAAAGCTTCAAGAGAATTTCAACAATTTTGAGAGGGATTTGAAAAGTTTCAATGGGAATGGGAAGAATTGGGACAAAAATTGGAAAATTTTTCAGGGATTTTGAAAAAATTTCAACTGGAATTTTAGCCATTTTTTGACGTGAAATTGTAAACATGTGGACATGGATTTTGAAAATTCTAGAGAGAATTTTAAAAGCTTCAAGAGAATTTCAACAATTTTGAGAGGGATTTGAAAAGTTTCAATGGGAATGGGAAGAATTGGGACAAAAATTGGAAAATTTTTCAGGGACTTTGAAAAATTTCAACTGGAATTTTAGCCATTTTTTGACGTGAAATTGTAAACATGTGGACATGGATTTGAAAATTCTAGAGAGAATTTTAAAAGCTTCAAGAGAATTTCAACAATTTTGAGAGGGATTTGAAAAGTTTCAATGGGAATGGGAAGAATTGGGACAAAAATTGGAAAATTTTTAAGGGACTTTGAAAAAATTTCAACTGGAATTTTTAGCCATTTTTTGACGTGAAATTGTAAACATGTGGACATGGATTTTGAAAATTCTAGAGAGAATTTTAAAAAGCTTCAAGAGAATTTCAACAATTTTGAGAGGGATTTGAAAAGTTTCAATGGGAATGGGAAGAATTGGGACAAAAATTGGAAAATTTTGAAGGGACTTTGAAAAAATTTCAACTGGAATTTTAGCCATTTTTTGACGTGAAATTGTAAACATGTGGACATGGATTTTGAAAATTCTAGAGAGAATTTTAAAAGCTTCAAGAGAATTTCAACAATGTTGAGAGGGATTTAAAAAGTTTCAATGGGAATGGGAAGAATTGGGAGAAAAATTGGAAGATTTTTAAGGCACTTGAAAAAATTTCATCTGGAATTTTAGCCATTTTTTGACGTGAAATTGTAAACATGTGGACATGGATTTTGAAAATTCTAGAGAGAATTTTAAAAGCTTCAAGAGAATTTCAACAATGTTGAGAGGGATTTGAAAAGTTTCAATGGAATGGGAAGAGTTGGAACAAAAATTGGAAAATTTTTAAGGGACTTTGAAAAAATTTCAACTGGAATTTTAGCCATTTTTTGACGTGAAATTGTAAACATGTGGACATGGATTTTGAAAATTCTAGAGAGAATTTTAAAAGCTTCAAGAGAATTTCAACAATGTTGAGAGGGATTTGAAAAGTTTCAATGGGAATGGGAAGAATTGGGACAAAAAATTGGAAAATTTTTAAGGGACTTTGAAAAAATTTCAACTGGAATTTTAGCCATTTTTTGACGTGAAATTGTAAACATGTGGACATGGATTTTGAAAATTCTAGAGAGAATTTTAAAAGCTTCAACAGAATTTCAACAATTTTGAGAGGGATTTGAAAAGTTTCAATGGGAATGGGAAGAGTTGGAAGAAAAATTGGAAAATTTTTAAGGGACTTTGAAAAAATTTCAACTGGAATTTTAGCCATTTTTTGACGTGAAATTGTAAACATGTGGACATGGATTTTGAAAATTCTAGAGAGAATTTTAAAAGCTTCAAGAGAATTTCAACAATTTTGAGAGGGATTTGAAAAGTTTCAATGGGAATGGGAAGAATTGGGACAAAAAGTGGAAAATTTTTAAGGGACTTTGAAAAAATTTCAACTGGAATTTTAGCCATTTTTTGACGTGAAATTGTAAACATGTGGACATGGATTTTGAAAATTCTAGAGAGAATTTTAAAAGCTTCAAGAGAATTTCAACAATTTTGAGAGGGATTTGAAAAGTTTCAATGGGAATGGGAAGAATTGGGACAAAAATTGGAAAATTTTTCAGGGATTTTGAAAAAATTTCAACTGGAATTTTAGCCATTTTTTGACGTGAAATTGTAAACATGTGGACATGGATTTTGAAAATTCTAGAGAGAATTTTAAAAGCTTCAAGAGAATTTCAACAATTTTGAGAGGGATTTGAAAAGTTTCAATGGGAATGGGAAGAATTGGGACAAAAATTGGAAAATTTTTCAGGGACTTTGAAAAAAATTTCAACTGGAATTTTAGCCATTTTTTGACGTGAAATTGTAAACATGTGGACATGGATTTTGAAAATTCTAGAGAGAATTTTAAAAGCTTCAAGAGAATTTCAACAATTTTGAGAGGGATTTGAAAAGTTTCAATGGGAATGGGAAGAATTGGGACAAAAATTGGAAAATTTTTAAGGGACTTTGAAAAAATTTCAACTGGAATTTTAGCCATTTTTTGACGTGAAATTGTAAACATGTGGACATGGATTTTGAAAATTCTAGAGAGAATTTTAAAAGGCTTCAAGAGAATTTCAACAATTTTGAGAGGGATTTGAAAAGTTTCAATGGGAATGGGAAGAATTGGGACAAAAATTGGAAAATTTGAAGGGGACTTTGAAAAAATTTCAACTGGAATTTTAGCCATTTTTTGACGTGAAATTGTAAACATGTGGACATGGATTTTGAAAATTCTAGAGAGAATTTTAAAAGCTTCAAGAGAATTTCAACAATGTTGAGAGGGATTTAAAAAGTTTCAATGGGAATGGGAAGAATTGGGAGAAAAATTGGAAGATTTTTAAGGCACTTGAAAAAATTTCATCTGGAATTTTAGCCATTTTTTGACGTGAAATTGTAAACATGTGGACATGGATTTTGAAAATTCTAGAGAGAATTTTAAAAGCTTCAAGAGAATTTCAACAATGTTGAGAGGGATTTGAAAAGTTTCAATGGGAATGGGAAGAGTTGGAACAAAAATTGGAAATTTTTAAGGGACTTTGAAAAAATTTCAACTGGAATTTTAGCCATTTTTTGACGTGAAATTGTAAACATGTGGACATGGATTTTGAAAATTCTAGAGAGAATTTTAAAAGCTTCAAGAGAATTTCAACAATGTTGAGAGGGATTTGAAAAGTTTTCAATGGGAATGGGAAGAATTGGGACAAAAATTGGAAAATTTTTAAGGGACTTTGAAAAAATTTCAACTGGAATTTTAGCCATTTTTTGACGTGAAATTGTAAACATGTGGACATGGATTTTGAAAATTCTAGAGAGAATTTTAAAAGCTTCAACAGAATTTCAACAATTTTGAGAGGGATTTGAAAAGTTTCAATGGGAATGGGAAGAGTTGGAAGAAAAATTGGAAAATTTTTAAGGGACTTTGAAAAAATTTCAACTGGAATTTTAGCCATTTTTTGACGTGAAATTGTAAACATGTGGACATGGATTTTGAAAATTCTAGAGAGAATTTTAAAAGCTTCAAGAGAATTTCAACAATTTTGAGAGGGATTTGAAAAGTTTCAATGGGAATGGGAAGAATTGGGACAAAAATTGGAAAATTTTTAAGGGACTTTGAAAAAATTTCAACTGGAATTTTAGCCATTTTTTGACGTGAAATTGTAAACATGTGGACATGGATTTTGAAAATTCTAGAGAGAATTTTAAAAGCTTCAAGAGAATTTCAACAATTTTGAGAGGGATTTGAAAAGTTTCAATGGGAATGGGAAGAATTGGGACAAAAATTGGAAAATTTTTCAGGGATTTTGAAAAAATTTCAACTGGAATTTTAGCCATTTTTTGACGTGAAATTGTAAACATGTGGACATGGATTTTGAAAATTCTAGAGAGAATTTTAAAAGCTTCAAGAGAATTTCAACAATTTTGAGAGGGATTTGAAAAGTTTCAATGGGAATGGGAAGAATTGGGACAAAAATTGGAAAATTTTTCAGGGATTTTGAAAAAATTTCAACTGGAATTTTAGCCATTTTTTGACGTGAAATTGTAAACATGTGGACATGGATTTTGAAAATTCTAGAGAGAATTTTAAAAGCTTCAAGAGAATTTCAACAATTTTGAGAGGGATTTGAAAAGTTTCAATGGGAATGGGAAGAATTGGGACAAAAATTGGAAAATTTTTAAGGGACTTTGAAAAAATTTCAACTGGAATTTTAGCCATTTTTTTGACGTGAAATTGTAAACATGTGGACATGGATTTTGAAAATTCTAGAGAGAATTTTAAAAGCTTCAACAGAATTTCAACAATTTTGAGAGGGATTTGAAAAGTTTCAATGGGAATGGGAAGAGTTGGAAGAAAATTGGAAAATTTTTAAGGGACTTTGAAAAAATTTCAACTGGAATTTTAGCCATTTTTGACGTGAAATTGTAAACATGTGGACATGGATTTTGAAAATTCTAGAGAGAATTTTAAAAGCTTCAAGAGAATTTCAACAATTTTGAGAGGGATTTGAAAAGTTTCAATGGGAATGGGAAGAATTGGGACAAAAATTGGAAAATTTTGAAGGGACTTTGAAAAAATTTCAACTGGAATTTTAGCCATTTTTTGACGTGAAATTGTAAACATGTGGACATGGATTTTGAAAATTCTAGAGAGAATTTTAAAAGCTTCAAGAGAATTTCAACAATTTTGAGAGGGATTTGAAAAGTTTCAATGGGAATGGGAAGAATTGGGACAAAAATTGGAAAATTTTGAAGGGACTTTGAAAACATTTCAACTGGAATTTTAGCCATTTTTTGACGTGAAATTGTAAACATGTGGACATGGATTTTGAAAATTCTAGAGAGAATTTTAAAAGCTTCAAGAGAATTTCAACAATGTTGAGAGGGATTTGAAAAGTTTCAATGGGAATGGGAAGAGTTGGAAGAAAAATTGGAAAATTTTTAAGGGACTTTGAAAAAATTTCAACTGGAATTTTAGCCATTTTTTGACGTGAAATTGTAAACATGTGGACATGGATTTTGAAAATTCTAGAGAGAATTTTAAAAGCTTCAAGAGAATTTCAACAATTTTGAGAGGGATTTGAAAAGTTTCAATGGGAATGGGAAGACTTGGGACAAAAATTGGAAAATTTTGAAGGGACTTTGAAAAAATTTCAACTGGAATTTTAGCCATTTTTTGACGTGAAATTGTAAACGTGGACATGGATTTTGAAAATTCTAGAGAGAATTTTAAAAGCTTCAAGAGAATTTCAACAATTTGGAGAGGGATTTGAAAAATTTCAATGGGAATGGGAAGAATTGGGACAAAAATTGGAAAATTTTGAAGGGACTTTGAAAAAATTTCCACTGGAATTTTAGCCATTTTTTGACGTGAAATTGTAAACATGTGGACATGGATTTTGAAAATTCTAGAGAGAATTTTAAAAGCTTCAAGAGAATTTCAACAATTTTGAGAGGGATTTGAAAAGTTTCAATGGGAATGGGAAGAATTGGGACAAAAATTGGAAAATTTTTAAGGGACTTTGAAAAAATTTCAACTGGAATTTTTAGCCATTTTTTGTCGTGAAATTGTAAACATGTGGACATGGATTTTGAAAATTCTAGAGAGAATTTTAAAAGCTTCAAGAGAATTTCAACAATTTTGAGAGGGATTTGAAAAGTTTCAATGGGAATGGGAAGAATTGGGACAAAAATTGGAAAATTTTGAAGGGACTTTGAAAAAATTTCAACTGGAATTTTAGCCATTTTTTGACGTGAAATTGTAAACATGTGGACATGGATTTTGAAAATTCTAGAGAGAATTTTAAAAGCTTCAAGAGAATTTCAACAATTTTGAGAGGGATTTGAAAAGTTTCAATGGGAATGGGAAGAATTGGGACAAAAATTGGAAAATTTTTCAGGGACTTTGAAAAAATTTCCACTGGAATTTTAGCCATTTTTGACGTGAAATTGTAAACATGTGGACATGGATTTTGAAAATTCTAGAGAGAATTTTAAAAGCTTCAAGAGAATTTCAACAATTTTGAGAGGGATTTGAAAAGTTTCAATGGGAATGGGAAGAATTGGGACAAAAATTGGAAATTTTTAAGGGACTTTGAAAAAATTTCAACTGGAATTTTAGCCATTTTTTGACGTGAAATTGTAAACATGTGGACATGGATTTTGAAAATTCTAGAGAGAATTTTAAAAGCTTCAAGAGAATTTCAACAATTTTGAGAGGGATTTGAAAAGTTTCAATGGGAATGGGAAGAATTGGGACAAAAATTGGAAAATTTTGAAGGGACTTTGACAAAATTTCAACTGGAATTTTAGCCATTTTTTGACGTGAAATTGTAAACATGTGGACATGGATTTTGAAAATTCTAGAGAGAATTTTAAAAGCTTCAAGAGAATTTCAACAATTTGGAGAGGGATTTGAAAGTTTCAATGGGAATGGGAAGAATTGGGACAAAAATTGGAAAATTTTGAAGGGACTTTGAAAAATTTCAACTGGAATTTTAGCCATTTTTTGACGTGAAATTGTAAACATGTGGACATGGATTTTGAAAATTCTAGAGAGAATTTTAAAAGCTTCAAGAGAATTTCAACAATTTTGAGAGGGATTTGAAAAGTTTCAATGGGAATGGGAAGAATTGGGACAAAAATTGGAAAATTTTGAAGGGACTTTGAAAAAATTTCAACTGGAATTTTAGCCATTTTTTGACGTGAAATTGTAAACATGTGGACATGGATTTTGAAAATTCTAGAGAGAATTTTAAAAGCTTCAAGAGAATTTCAACCATTTTGAGAGGGATTTGAAAAGTTTCAATGGGAATGGGAAGAATTGGACAAAAATTGGAAAATTTTTAAGGGACTTTGAAAAAATTCCCACTGGAATTTTAGTCATTTTTTGACGTGAAATTGTAAACATGTGGACATGGATTTTGAAAATTCTAGAGAGAATTTTAAAAGCTTCAAGAGAATTTCAACAATTTTGAGAGGGATTTGAAAAGTTTCAATGGGAATGGGAAGAATTGGGACAAAAATTGGAAATTTTTAAGGGATTTTGAAAAAATTTCAACTGGAATTTTAGCCATTTTTTGACGTGAAATTGTAAACATGTGGACATGGATTTTGAAAATTCTAGAGAGAATTTTAAAAGCTTCAAGAGAATTTCAACAATTTGAGAGGGATTTGAAAAGTTTCAATGGGAATGGGGAAGAATTGGGACAAAAATTGGAAAATTTTTAAGGGACTTTGAAAACATTTCAACTGGAATTTTAGCCATTTTTTGACGTGAAATTGTAAACATGTGGACATGGATTTTTAAAATTCTAGAGAGAATTTTAAAGCTTCAAGAGAATTTCAACAATTTTGAGAGGGATTTGAAAAGTTTCAATGGGAATGGGAAGAGTTGGAAGAAAAATTGGAAAATTTTTAAGGGACTTTGAAAACATTTCAACTGGAAATTTTAGCCATTTTTTGACGTGAAATTGTAAACATGTGGACATGGATTTTGAAAATTCTAGAGAGAATTTTAAAAGCTTCAAGAGAATTTCAACAATTTGGAGAGGGATTTGAAAAGTTTCAATGGGAATGGGAAGAATTGGGACAAAAATTGGAAAATTTTTAAGGGACTTTGAAAAAAATTTCCACTGGAATTTTAGCCATTTTTTGACATGAAATTGTAAACATGTGGACATGGATTTTGAAAATTCTAGAGAGAATTTTAAAAGCTTCAACAGAATTTCAACAATTTTGAGAGGGATTTGAAAAGTTTCAATGGGAATGGGAAGAATTGGGACAAAAATTGGAAATTTTTCAGGGACTTTGAAAAAATTTCCACTGGAATTTTAGCCATTTTTTGACGTGAAATTGTAAACATGTGGACATGGATTTTGAAAATTCTAGAGAGAATTTTAAAAGCTTCAAGAGAATTTCAACAATTTTGAGAGGGATTTGAAAAGTTTCAATGGGAATGGGAAGAATTGGGACAAAAATTGGAAAATTTTTAAGGGACTTTGAAAAAATTTCCACTGGAATTTTAGCCATTTTTTGTCGTGAAATTGTAAACATGTGGACATGGATTTTGAAAATTCTAGAGAGAATTTTAAAAGCTTCAAGAGAATTTCAACAATTTTGAGAGGGATTTGAAAAGTTTCAATGGGAATGGGAAGAATTGGGACAAAAATTGGAAAATTTTGAAGGACTTTGAAAACATTTCAACTGGAATTTTAGCCATTTTTTTGACGTGAAATTGTAAACATGTGGACATGGATTTTGAAAATTCTAGAGAGAATTTTAAAAGCTTCAAGAGAATTTCAACAATTTTGAGAGGGATTTGAAAAGTTTCAATGGGAATGGGAAGAATTGGGACAAAAAATTGGAAAATTTTGAAGGGACTTTGAAAACATTTCAACTGGAATTTTAGCCATTTTTTGACGTGAAATTGTAAACATGTGGACATGGATTTTGAAAATTCTAGAGAGAATTTTAAAAGCTTCAAGAGAATTTCAACAATTTTGAGAGGGATTTGAAAAGTTTCAATGGGAATGGGAAGAGTTGGAAGAAAAATTGGAAAATTTTTAAGGGACTTTGAAAAAATTTCAACTGGAATTTTAGCCATTTTTGACGTGAAATTGTAAACATGTGGACATGGATTTTGAAAATTCTAGAGAGAATTTTAAAAGCTTCAAGAGAATTTCAACAATTTTGAGAGGGATTTGAAAAGTTTCAATGGGAATGGGAAGAATTGGGACAAAAATTGGAAAATTTTGAAGGGACTTTGAAAACATTTCAACTGGAATTTTAGCCATTTTTTTATGTGAAATTGTAAACATGTGGACATGGATTTTGAAAATTCTAGAGAGAATTTTAAAAGCTTCAAGAGAATTTCAACAATTTTGAGAGGGATTTGAAAAGTTTCAATGGGAATGGGAAGAATTGGGACAAAAATTGGAAAATTTTTCAGGGACTTTGAAAACATTTCAACTGGAATTTTAGCCATTTTTTGACGTGAAATTGTAAACATGTGGACATGGATTTTGAAAATTCTAGAGAGAATTTTAAAAGCTTCAAGAGAATTTCAACAATTTTGAGAGGGATTTGAAAAGTTTCAATGGGAATGGGAAGAATTGGGACAAAAATTGGAAAATTTTTAAGGGACTTTGAAAAAATTTCCACTGGAATTTTAGCCATTTTTTTGACGTGAAATTGTAAACATGTGGACATGGATTTTGAAAATTCTAGAGAGAATTTTAAAAGCTTCAAGAGAATTTCAACAATGTTGAGAGGGATTTGAAAAGTTTCAATGGAAATGGAAGAATTGGGACAAAAATTGGAAAATTTTTAAGGGACTTTGACAAAATTTCAACTGGAATTTTAGCCATTTTTTGTCGTGAAATTGTAAACATGTGGACATGGATTTTGAAAGTTCTAGAGAGAATTTTAAAAGCTTCAAGAGAATTTCAACAATGTTGAGAGGGATTTGAAAAGTTTCAATGGGAATGGGAAGAATTGGGACAAAAATTGGAAAATTTTTAAGGGACTTTGAAAAAAATTTCGACTGGAATTTTAGCCATTTTTTGTCGTGAAATTGTAAACATGTGGACATGGATTTTTAAAATTCTAGAGAGAATTTTAAAAGCTTCAAGAGAATTTCAACCATTTTGAGAGGGATTTGAAAAGTTTCAATGGGAATGGGAAGAATTGGGACAAAAATTGGAAAATTTTTAAGGGACTTTGAAAAAATTTCAACTGGAATTTTAGCCATTTTTTGTCATGAAATTGTAAACATGTGGACATGGATTTTGAAAATTCTAGAGAGAATTTTAAAAGCTTCAAGAGAATTTCAACAATGTTGAGAGGGATTTGAAAAGTTTCAATGGGAATGGGAAGAATTGGGACAAAAATTGGAAAATTTTGAAGGGACTTTGAAAACATTTCAACTGGAATTTTAGCCATTTTTTGACGTGAAATTGTAAACATGTGGACATGGATTTTGAAAATTCTAGAGAGAATTTTAAAAGCTTCAAGAGAATTTCAACAATTTTGAGAGGGATTTGAAAAGTTTCAATGGGAATGGGAAGAGTTGGAAGAAAAATTGGAAAATTTTTAAGGGACTTTGAAAACATTTCAACTGGAATTTTAGCCATTTTTTGACGTGAAATTGTAAACATGTGGACATGGATTTTGAAAATTCTAGAGAGAATTTTAAAAGCTTCAAGAGAATTTCAACAATTTTGAGAGGGATTTGAAAAGTTTCAATGGGAATGGGAAGAATTGGGACAAAAATTGGAAAATTTTGAAGGGACTTTGAAAAAATTTCCACTGGAATTTTAGCCATTTTTTGACGTGAAATTGTAAACGTGGACATGGATTTTGAAAATTCTAGAGAGAATTTTAAAAGCTTCAAGAGAATTTCAACAATTTTGAGAGGGATTTGAAAAGTTTCAATGGGAATGGGAAGAATTGGGACAAAAAATTGGAAAATTTTTAAGGGACTTTGAAAAAATTTCCACTGGAATTTTAGCCATTTTTTGACATGAAATTGTAAACATGTGGACATGGATTTTGAAAATTCTAGAGAGAATTTTAAAAGCTTCAACAGAATTTCAACAATTTTGAGAGGGATTTGAAAAGTTTCAATGGGAATGGGAAGAATTGGGACAAAAATTGGAAAATTTTTCAGGGACTTTGAAAAAATTTCCACTGGAATTTTAGCCATTTTTTGACGTGAAATTGTAAACATGTGGACATGGATTTTGAAAATTCTAGAGAGAATTTTAAAAGCTTCAAGAGAATTTCAACAATTTTGAGAGGGATTTGAAAAGTTTCAATGGGAATGGGAAGAATTGGGACAAAAATTGGAAAATTTTTAAGGGACTTTGAAAAAATTTCCACTGGAATTTTAGCCATTTTTTGTCGTGAAATTGTAAACATGTGGACATGGATTTTGAAAATTCTAGAGAGAATTTTAAAAGCTTCAAGAGAATTTCAACAATTTTGAGAGGGATTTGAAAAGTTTCAATGGGAATGGGAAGAATTGGGACAAAAATTGGAAAATTTTGAAGGGACTTTGAAAACATTTCAACTGGAATTTTAGCCATTTTTTGACGTGAAATTGTAAACATGTGGACATGGATTTTGAAAATTCTAGAGAGAATTTTAAAAGCTTCAAGAGAATTTCAACAATTTTGAGAGGGATTTGAAAAGTTTCAATGGGAATGGGAAGAATTGGGACAAAAATTGGAAAATTTTGAAGGGACTTTGAAAACATTTCAACTGGATTTTAGCCATTTTTTGACGTGAAATTGTAAACATGTGGACATGGATTTTGAAAATTCTAGAGAGAATTTTAAAAGCTTCAAGAGAATTTCAACAATTTTGAGAGGGATTTGAAAAGTTTCAATGGGAATGGGAAGAGTTGGAAGAAAAATTGGAAAATTTTTAAGGGACTTTGAAAAAATTTCAACTGGAATTTTAGCCATTTTTTGACGTGAAATTGTAAACATGTGGACATGGATTTTGAAAATTCTAGAGAGAATTTTAAAAGCTTCAAGAGAATTTCAACAATTTTGAGAGGGATTTGAAAAGTTTTCAATGGGAATGGGAAGAATTGGGACAAAAATTGGAAAATTTTGAAGGACTTTGAAAACATTTCAACTGGAATTTTAGCCATTTTTTTATGTGAAAATTGTAAAACATGTGGACATGGATTTTGAAAATTCTAGAGAGAATTTTAAAAGCTTCAAGAGAATTTCAACAATTTTGAGAGGGATTTGAAAAGTTTCAATGAATGGGAAGAATTGGGACAAAAATTGGAAAATTTTTCAGGGACTTTGAAAACATTTCAACTGGAATTTTAGCCATTTTTTGACGTGAAATTGTAAACATGTGGACATGGATTTTGAAAATTCTAGAGAGAATTTTAAAAGCTTCAAGAGAATTTCAACAATTTTGAGAGGGATTTGAAAAGTTTCAATGGGAATGGGAAGAATTGGGACAAAAATTGGAAAATTTTTAAGGGACTTTGAAAAAATTTCCACTGGAATTTTAGCCATTTTTTGACGTGAAATTGTAAACATGTGGACATGGATTTTGAAAATTCTAGAGAGAATTTTAAAAGCTTCAAGAGAATTTCAACAATGTTGAGAGGGATTTGAAAAGTTTCAATGGAAATGGGAAGAATTGGGACAAAAATTGGAAAATTTTTAAGGGACTTTGACAAAATTTCAACTGGAATTTTAGCCATTTTTTGTCGTGAAATTGTAAACATGTGGACATGGATTTTGAAAGTTCTAGAGAGAATTTTAAAAGCTTCAAGAGAATTTCAACAATGTTGAGAGGGATTTGAAAAGTTTCAATGGGAATGGGAAGAATTGGGACAAAAATTGGAAAATTTTTAAGGGACTTTGAAAAAATTTCGACTGGAATTTTAGCCATTTTTTGTCGTGAAATTGTAAACATGTGGACATGGATTTTTAAAATTCTAGAGAGAATTTTAAAAGCTTCAAGAGAATTTCAACCATTTTGAGAGGGATTTGAAAAGTTTCAATGGGAATGGGAAGAATTGGGACAAAAATTGGAAAATTTTTAAGGGACTTTGAAAAAATTTCAACTGGAATTTTAGCCATTTTTTGTCATGAAATTGTAAACATGTGGACATGGATTTTGAAAATTCTAGAGAGAATTTTAAAAGCTTCAAGAGAATTTCAACAATGTTGAGAGGGATTTGAAAAGTTTCAATGGGAATGGGAAGAATTGGGACAAAAATTGGAAAATTTTGAAGGGACTTTGAAAACATTTCAACTGGAATTTTAGCCATTTTTTGACGTGAAATTGTAAACATGTGGACATGGATTTTGAAAATTCTAGAGAGAATTTTAAAAGATTCAAGAGAATATCAACAATTTGGAGAGGGATTTGAAAAGTTTCAATGGGAATGGGAAGAATTGGGACAAAAATTGGAAAATTTTGAAGGGACTTTGAAAAAATTTCAACTGGAATTTTAGCCATTTTTTGTCGTGAAATTGTAAACATGTGGACATGGATTTTGAAAATTCTAGAGAGAATTTTAAAAGCTTCAAGAGAATTTCAACCATTTGGAGAGGGATTTGAAAAGTTTCAATGGGAATGGGAAGAATTGGGACAAAAATTGGAAAATTTTTCAGGGACTTTGAAAAAATTTCAACTGGCATTTTAGCCATTTTTTGACGTGAAATTGTAAACATGTGGACATGGATTTTGAAAATTCTGGAGAGAATTTTAAAAGCTTCAAGAGAATTTCAACAATTTTGAGAGGGATTTGAAAAGTTTCAATGGGAATGGGAAGAATTGGGACAAAAATTGGAAAATTTTTAAGGGACTTTGAAAAAATTTCAACTGGAATTTTAGCCATTTTTTGACGTGAAATTGTAAACATGTGGACATGGATTTTGAAAATTCTAGAGAGAATTTTAAAAGCTTCAAGAGAATTTCAACAATTCTGAGAGGGATTTGAAAAGTTTCAATGGGAATGGGAAGAATTGGGACAAAAATTGGAAAATTTTTCAGGGACTTTGAAAAAATTTCAACTGGAATATTAGCCATTTTTTGACGTGAAATTGTAAACATGTGGCCATGGATTTTGAAAATTCTAGAGAGAATTTTAAAAGCTTCAAGAGAATTTCAACAATTCTGAGAGGGATTTGAAAAGTTTCAATGGGAATGGGAAGAATTGGGACAAAAATTGGAAAATTTTGAAGGGACTTTGAAAAAATTTCAACTGGAATTTTAGCCATTTTTTGACGTGAAATTGTAAACATGTGGACATGGATTTTGAAAATTCTAGAGAGAATTTTAAAAGCTTCAAGAGAATTTCAACAATTTTGAGAGGGATTTGAAAAGTTTCAATGGGAATGGGAAGAATTGGGACAAAAATTGGAAAATTTTTAAGGGACTTTGAAAAAATTTCAACTGGAATTTTAGCCATTTTTTGATGTGAAATTGTAAACATGTGGACATGGATTTTGAAAATTCTAGAGAGAATTTTAAAAGCTTCAAGAGAATTTCAACAATTTTGAGAGGGATTTGAAAAGTTTCAATGGGAATGGGAAGAATTGGGACAAAAATTGGAAAATTTTTAAGGGACTTTGAAAACATTTCAACTGGAATTTTAGCCATTTTTTGACGTGAAATTGTAAACATGTGGACATGGATTTTGAAAATTCTAGAGAGAATTTTAAAAGCTTCAAGAGAATTTCAACAATTTTGAGAGGGATTTGAAAAGTTTCAATGGGAATGGGAAGAATTGGGACAAAAATTGGAAAATTTTTCAGGGACTTTGAAAAAATTTCAACTGGAATATTAGCCATTTTTTGACGTGAAATTGTAAACATGTGGACATGGATTTTGAAAATTCTAGAGAGAATTTTAAAAGCTTCAAGAGAATTTCAACAATTTTGAGAGGGATTTGAAAAGTTTCAATGGGAATGGGAAGAATTGGGACAAAAATTGGAAAATTTTTAAGGGACTTTGAAAAAATTTC